>NW_027470584.1:0-35746 GCF_051020765.1 Lasioglossum baleicum
GAACCGAGAGTATACGTCGTGTTCAGGGGAAGAAAATTAGTGAACATTTTTGTGGCGGGGACCATAATTTCACTATGAATATGCAGATCGATCGTCAAACTGTTCGAGAAAGTTACCACATTCTTTGAGATTTGAACGGCTAAGTCTATAGCTTCATTCATCAGTGATTCCGAAAGTCAAACTAGTTATCTCGTGAATAAATGCACTGCACAGTATTCGCAGTAGATACCTTAATTCGCGGATTGTAAATTAATACAGTACGTCACACCGTTGTCGAACGTTACATATTGGTATACTGTCAAACTTTTTACCGAAGGCCTCACCATCCGAGACCCAAAAACGCTGTATCGAGCGTATAACTTCTTGTTCAGAGAAGCACATTAGCGCACAGGTTACCAATGGGCGCCATTATTTCATGTATGGCTTAGAATACCGAGGGTCAAGCCTTTCGAGGACGTTACCACCATTCTGAGAGTCGCACAGCTAAGACAATAGCGTCAACTAGCATCTGATACCGAGAGTCAAAGCAACTATACCGGGAGGATATTCGCTGAAAGGTATTGGCAATAGGCACCGCCAATTCCGGGTATGAATATCAAAGTACTGAGTCAAACCGTTGAAGATCGTTACGTATTGGTATAGAACCAAACATTTTGCCGACGGCCGTACCTTCTGAGAAACTAACCTGCCGATTTGAGAGTGTAATTCGTGTTCAGCGATGCCATGTAATATCTATTTTAGCGAAGGGCACCTAAACTTCCTGTAAGAATTATCAGGTCGAGTGTCAAAACGGATCGGGAACCTGACCAAATTCGTTGAGAATCGAACGGCTAAATCAACAGCTTCACCTATTCTGGGATTCGGAGAGTAAAACCAGGCATTCCAAGAGTAACTCCGATGAAAAGTAAGGACAATGGACACATTAATTCGCGGTTTGAATATTACAGTATAGCGTTAAACGATTGAGAACATTACCAACTGGTATAAAGTCAAACCTTTTATCGAATAACTTATCGACCTAGAACGAACACCGAACTAGCAAGTGTCTTGCTTAGTGCTCACGGAAACCAAATAGTAGTCATTATAGCTGACGGAGACCATATTTTCTTGTCTGAATAGCAAAATCGAGAGTCAAACTACTCTAGAACGTCACCACATTCTTTCGGATTTGAACGGCTAAGTTAATAGCTTCACGTATTCTAGCATCCCGACAGACAAAATAGGAATTATGAGAGCAAGTGCACCGTACCGTATTGGCAACCGACTCCTTAATTCTCGGAATCAATATTAAAGCAGACCGACATATCGCTCTAGAGTGATAAATACTTGTATATAGTTAAACCTTTTACCGAAAGCCATACCTGCCCAGAATGTAAACCTCCGTACGGAGAGTATAAATTTGTGTGAGAGAAACACATTAGTATACATTTTAATGATGGGCACCATAATATCATGTATTATTTGTAAGATCGAGGATGAAACCGTTCGGGTACGTTTCCACCATCTTTGAGAGACGAACGGCTAAGTCCATAGCTTGTCGTATTCCAATATTCGAAGAGGCTGTCCATGTATTTCCGGAGTAAATGTTACTAATTTGCTACCTTGAACACTGAGCAAGACACTTGCTTCAGCGGGTTGGACTTCCCGGAAGGAATGGCCATCGGTAAGAAGTTTGACTCTAAACTAAAGGATGAAGCTCTATAGCCGTCTGACGCTCTACCCTCATATTCGTACAGTGAATATGCTGTCTATTGCAAATATTGTTCAGCGGGCTTACTGCCGGAATACCTAGCTTGACTCTCGGAATCACTGGCGAGGTGGAGCTATTCACTTAGCGACAGTCAAAAGTGGTCGACACGTTTCGAAAGGATTGACTCTCAATCTTGAAATTCATACATAAGGTGTACGTCAGCTAAAATGACATCTAGTTTGCACCCGTGAATACTAGACAATGCACTTCGTCCAGCGGATTATGTTCTCGGAAGATAATGTATTCGGCTAAAAGAATGACATTATAGCAATTGGTAATGTTCTCCGACGACCTACCTCCCTACTTTAATATCCGTGCGTGTATTAAGCTCTCTATTGCCAATACTATTCAGGGGATTTACGCCAGGAATACCTTGTCTGGCTCTAGAATCACTGGATAGGTGAATCGTTGACATAGTCGTTCGAATCTGACAGAAGGGGGCAACGTTCTCGTCCGGTTTGACACTCGACCTTCTCAGTCATGCATGAAATTAAGGTGCTCGTTTGTAAACGTATACTAGTTCCTACCTCCACGCACGGTGTTATACCCTCGAAACGGAGAGTTTGCTTCTTCGAACGTAAGGCCATAAGTAAAGAGTTTGACTATATACCAATTGGTAAAGCTATCAAACGGGTTGACGCTCTACTTTTTTATTGAAACCGTGAATTATGGTGTCTACTGGCAATTCCAGCAGCGAACATACTCTCGGATTTCCGGGTTGAATCTCGAAATCTCGGGATAGGTGAAGATATTGGCATAGTTGTCCGTCTCTCACAGAAGGAGGTAACGTTCTCGAACGGGGTATGTCTTCGGAGGTTAATGCATTCTGTAGAAACGATTAGCTTTATACCAATTGGTAACGCCCACAAACAGTGTGACACTCTACATTAATATTCAATCCGTGAATTAGAGGTACTGCTGCCAATACTGCTCAGCGGATTTACTACCGAAATATCTGGTTAGCTTTCGGAATCACAGGGTAGTTGACGCTGTTAACTTAGCCGTCCGACTCTGAAAGACGGAAGTATCGTTCTCTATCGGTTTGATTCCCGATCTTCTAATTCATATATGAAGTTAAGGTGCCCGTCATAAAAATGTACTGTAATCTGTTCCACTGATCGTGACGTTATACTCTCGGTACAACGAGTTAGCATCTCGACAGGAAAGGCCTTCGGGATAGGGTTTGAATTTATAGCAATTTGTAACCCTCTACAACGGTATGACGGTATGCTTTATTATTCATATCGTGAATTAAGGTGCCTATTGCCAAGACTGTTTAACGTATTTACTACCGGAATACACGGTTTGACCCACAGAATCGCAGGGAAGGTGAAGCTATTGACTTAGCCGGTCGTTTATCACTGAAGGTGGTAATGCTCCCGAAGGCTTTGACTCTCGGTGATGATAATTATTCACAAGCATGTGGTGTTCGTTCGCTAAAATGCCTTCTAATTTGTTTCCGGAACATTAAGCAGGAAACTAGCTACAGCGAGGTAGGTACTCGAAAGGTATAGTTTTCTGTTCAAAGGAATGACACTAAGCTGATTGGTAATGTTCTCTGTCGGTTTGACTTTCCACATTAGTATTCATAACGCGAATTAAGGTGTCAGTTGCCAATAAACTGCAGCGGACTTACTGACGGATTACCTGATTTGACTCTCGAATTGCTGGAGAGGTGATGCTCTTGTCGTAGCCGTTCGAATCGCAAAGAGTATGGTAACGTTCTGGAACGGTTGGTACCCTCGACCTTCGACTTCATACATGAAGTTATGGTAACCGCCACTAAAATGTTTACCTATTTGTTTTTCTGATCACGACGATACACTCTAGGAACAGCGGGATAGGTACTCGAAATGATAAGGCCTTCGGTAAATAGTCCGACTCCGTGCCAATATGTAAGGGTCTACAGTGGTGTGAATCTGTACTTTATTTTTCATACCGTGTATTAAGGTGCTTATTGACAATGCTATTCAGCGAGTTAACTCCGGGGATACATGGTATTACTCTCGAAATCACAGGATAGGTGAAGCTATTGACTCAGACGTGCGACTCTCAAATGAGGTGGTAACGTTCCCGAATGGCGTGACAATCAAACTTGTAATTCATACATGAAAATATGCTGTCCGTCTGGCAAAATGTCTATTTATTTGTTCCGGTGGAAGATATGCAAGCCAATCGCTACAGCGGGATGGGTCCTCGAAGGAATGCTTCGGTAATAAGTTTGATATTATAACAATCGGAATCGCTCGCAAACGGTTTGACGCTTTGACTCTAATATTCAAACCGTGAGTTGAGGTGTCTCTTCCAAACGCTTCAGCGGAGTTCCTCACGGAATGCCTGGTTTTACTCTCCGAATCTCAGGATTTGTCAAGCAATTGACTTAGCCTTTCGTCTCTCACAGAAGATGCTATCGTTCTCGAACGCTTCGACTCTCGATGTTGATATTTATACACAAACATGTGGGTGTTTCGTCCGCTAAAATGTTTACTAATATGCTTCTGAGCATATTATAGAAGGACACTCGCTAGAGTGGGTTAGATTCTCGGAAGGTATGGTATTCGATAAAGGAATGACTTTATGCGCACTGGTAATTTTCCCCTTCGGTTTTGACTCTCTACATTAATATTCATACCGTGTATTAAGGTGTCACTTGCCAATACCCATCAGCGGACTTACTACTGGAATACCTGGTTTGACTCTCCAATCACAGGAATGGGTGAAGCTATTCCCTTAGATGTGCGACCTACAAAGGATACTGGGTCATTCTCCGACGGTTTGACTCTCTACCAAAAAATTCATTCCGTAAATTAAGGTCTCTGTGGCGAATGCTGTGCAGCGGGTTTACTGGCGGAATGACAGGATAGGTAAAGCAACTGACTAAGCCGTTCGTCACTCAAAGCTGGCGGTGACGTTCTCAACGGTTTGACAGCAAGTCTTCTGATCCATAGAAGAAATTAGTGCGCCGATCACTAAAATGTATACTAATCAGCTTCTCTTAACACAAAGTTTAAACTCTCGATACAGCGGGTTAGGCTCACGGAGGGTTAATTATTCAGAAAAAGTACAACATTATATCATTTGGTAATGTTCAACTATGGTTTTGCCTCCCTACAGTAATATTCAAAGCAGTGAATTAAGGTGTCTCTTGGCAATACTGATCAGCGTACTTACTCCAACAATACCTGCATTGGCTCTCCAAATCACTGGAAACGTGAAGCTATTGACTTAGCCGTTCGTCACTCCATGAAGGTGGTAACGCTCCCGAACGGTTTGTCCCTCCATCTTCAAATTCGTACTTGATATTAAGGTGCCCGTCGCGAAAATGAATTCTAATTTGCTTTTCTGATCACGAAGTAACGACCTAGATATAGGGTGTTATATTCTCGGAAGGTTAGATCTTCTGAAAAAAGTATGACGTTATATAATTACGTAACGCTCCACTAAGATGTTACGGTATGCATTAATATTCATTCCGAGAATTAAGGTGTTTGATACTAATACTGAACGGGGTATTTACTACCGGAGTAGCTAGTCTGCCTCTCGGAATCGCGGGGATACGTGAAGCTGGTAACATAGTCTTTCGAATCGCAAAGTGGGTAGTAACGTTCTCGAATAGATTACCTCTCGATCTTCTAATCCACACATGAAATTAGAGCGCCCGTTGCTAAAATGTAAACTAATGTGTTTCTCTGAGCACAAAGTTATACTGTCGAAACGGCGGGTTTGGTTCACGGTAGGTAAGGCTTTCTGTAAAAAGTTTGACTCTACATCAATAGGTAAAGTTCTACAAAGGTTTAGCGATCTATCTTAATATTGATACTGTGGATTAAGGTGTCCGTTGCCAGTAGTGCACAGCGAATTGATACCCGGAATACCTTCTTTGACTTTCGGAATCAAAGGATAGTTGTAGCTGTTGATCTAGAAATTCGGTTCTCGAAGAAGGTGGTATATTTGTGGATCGGTTTGAACCTCGCTCTTCTGATTCGTACACGAGATTAAGGTGTACGTCACTAAAATGTATGCTAATTGTTTCCGATGTCTCGATATTATTATCTAATTGCAGCGAGTTACATTCACAGAAGGTAAGGCTCTCGGTAAAAAGAGTGACTCTATATCAATTAATAATGGTCACCGACAGGCTGACCGTCTACCTTAATATTCATACCGTGAGTTGTGGAGTCAATTGCCTATATAATTCATCGGATTTACTCCAGTAATGACTTATTTGGCTCTCGGAATCACAGGGTATGTGAAACTATTGCCTCAGGTATGCGACTCTCCATGAATGTGGTAACGATGTCGAGCGGCCTATCGATCTTCTTATTCGTATATGAAGTTAAGGTGCCGACTCTCAAAGTAGTACTAATGTGTATCCTTAAACTCTATGCTCTACGCTCCATACGGCGGTTAGCATCTCGGACGATAAGGCATTCGATATAGCGTTTGACTTCATAGTAAGTAGAAACGTTCTCACACGGTGTGACGCACTATCTTAATATTCAAACCGTGATCTGAAGTGACTATTGCCAATATCGTGCTGCGGATTTACTCACGGAATAAGTTTGTTGACTCCAGGAATCACATGATAGGTGATGCTGTTCACTTAGCCGTTCGTCTCTCACAGAAGGTGCATCGATCTCGAACACCTTGAATCTCGACATTCTAATGCATACATGAATTTAAGGTGCCGTCACTTAAGTGTATACCAGTTTGCTTCTCTGAGCACGGAGTTATACTGTCGATACAGTGGATAAGGTTCTCAGAAGTAAGGCCTTCTTTAAAGAGTATAATCCTATGCCAGTAGGTTGCGGTCTACAACGGATTGTCTCAGTCCTTTAATATTAATTCGGTGAATAAAGTTGCTTATAGCCTGTATTGTACTGCGGACTTACTTCCGGAATACATGGTTTCTCTATTGAATCACAGGATAGGTGAAGCTTTTGGTTTAGCATTTCGAATCTCAAAGTGGGTGGTAACGTTCTCGAAATGTTTCAACATCGATCACCTAATTCGTACACGAAATTAAGGTGCCGCCAATAAAATGTAAATTAATTTGTTCCTCTGAACACGATGTTATACTCCCGATACAGCGGGTTAGGCTTTCGGTGGATCAGGCCATCAGTAAGATGTTCGACTATATGCCAATCGGTAAGGTTCTCATAATTTCTGACCCTCTACTTTAAATTCAAACTGTGAATTGAGGTGTATATTGCCAGTACTGTATAGTGCATTTAATCCCGTAATACCTGATTTGGCTCTCGAACGCAAAGGATAGACTAAGCTATTGGCTGAGCCTTTCTGTACACAAAGGAGGTGGTAACGTTCCTGAACGGTTTGACCTTCAAACCTCCAAGTCATATGTGAAGTTATAGTGTCTATCACTAAAATGTATACTAATGTATTTCTCAAACCACGAAGTCATACACTCGATACTGCAGGTTATGTTCTCGCAGCGTAAGACTTTCGGTAAAAGGTTTGACTCTATACGAATAGGTTACGGTCTATAAAGGTTTGATGATCTGCCATAAATATTCAAACCATGGATTAAGGTGTTTATTGCCAATGGTGTTCAGCGGACTTACTCCTGGATCATCTGATTTGACTCTCATAATCACAGGTTAGGTGAAGCAATATACTTAGCCATCTGAATCTCAAAGAGGGCGGTAATGTTCTGGGATGTTTTGACCCTCGATTTGCAAACTCATACATGAAGTTAAGGTGCCAGTTACTGAAATGAAGACTCACATCTTTCTCAGATCCATCGTTACACTCTCGATGAAGCAGGTGAGGTTCGCTGAAGTAAAACCTTTGGTAAGGAATTGACTTTATACCAGTTGGTAACGTTTTAAAATGGTCTGACGCTCTACTTTAATATTCAAACCGTCAATTAAGTTGTGTATTACTAATCCTGTTCAGCGTACTTACTCCAGGTATACCTGGCTTGACTCCCCGAATGACAGGATAGGTGAAAATATTGACATAGCAGTTCGTTTCTCACAGGTGGTGGTAATGTCCTCCAAGGGTTTGTCTGTGTATCCCGTAATTCGTACATAGAATTATGTGCCGCCACTAAAATGTATACACGTTTCCTTGTCTGACCGTGAGGTTATACTCTCGACACAGAGGGTGAAGTTCACGGGAGGTATGCCCGTCGGTAAAATGTTTGACTCCATACCAATTGGTAAACATCTACAACGGTTTGATGCACCTCTTAGTAATCGAGCAATGAAATAAGGTGCCTATTGCCGATCCTGACCAGCGGATGTACTCCTGGATTACCTCGCTTTCCCCTTTGAATAAAAGGACAGGTGAAGCTATTATCTTAGCCGTTCAAATATCAAAGTTCAAAGTAGTAAATATGGTCACGTTCTGGAACTGGTTGACCTTCGGTCATCGAATTGATACATGAAATTAAAGTGCCGCCCCTAAGATATATATTAAATATGTGTCGCTAAACAGGATGTTATACTCTCAATACAGCGGGATAGCTTCTCTGAAGGTAAAACGAATGACTTCATACCAATTGATAATGTTCTCAGAAGGTTTGAAGCTCTACTTTAATATTCATAGAGTGAATTAATGTGTCTATTGCCAATGCTGTTCACCGGATTTAATTCCGGTGTATCTGGCTTGTCGCTCGGAATCAAAGGATGGGGGAAGCAATTGACTTGGCCGTTGGAATGTCAATGAACGTGGTATCGTACTCGAACTGTTTGACCCACGACTGTCTAATCCAAACATGAAATTGAGCTGCTCGTCACGCAAATATATACAAATTGGTTTGCTCATCACGAAGTTATTCTCTCAATTCAGCGGGATTCTTTCTCGGAATGTAACGTATTCTTCAAAAAGAATGACATTATAACAAATGGGAATGATTTCCTACGATTTAGGGTCCCTGCTTTAAAGCTTATGCCTAGAACTTATGTGTCTATTGCCAGTACTGTTCAGCGGATTTACTCCCGGCACACCAGGCTTGACTCTTGGAACCACGGGATAGGTGAAGCTATTGACTCAATCGTTCGACTCTAAAAGCAGGTGGTAACGTTCTCGAAAGGATTGTCTTTCGATTTTGATGTTTATTCATACGAATGTGGTGTCTGTCTGCTGGTGTGTCGACTGATTTGATTCCGTGAGTAATAACACAACACAGCAGATTAGGTTCTCGGAAAGTAAGGTATTCGGTAAAAAGAATGATATAAGTACGAATTGGTAATGCTCGCCGACGGTTTGTCTAACTAATTTAGTCTTCATTTCGTGAATTAACGTTTCTATTGCAAATACTGTTCAGCAGATTCAATCCTGAATACCAGGCTTGACTCTCGTAATCACTGAACAGGAGAAGCTATTGACTTTGCCGTTCGGCCAACAAAGAAGCTGGTAACATTCTCAAACGGTTTGACCCTCGATTTTCTATTTCACTAGTCATATCCAGGTGCCCATCACTAAAATGTATACTAATCTGTTTCTCTGAACACGAAGTTATACTCTCGAAATGGCGGGTTAGCTTTGCCGACGGTGCGGCCATCGGTAATGTGCTTGACTTTATACCAATTGGAAACGCTCTAATTCGGTTTGACGCTCTACTTTGATATTCAAATCGTGAATTAAGGCGTTTATTGCCAATACTGTTCAGCAGATTCACTCCAGTAATGCCTGCTTGTGCTCTTGGAATCAAAGGATGAATTTAGTGATTATCATAGGCGTTTGTCTCTCAAGGAGGGTGGTAACGTTCTGGAAGAGTTTGCGGCGCGCTATTCTGATTCATAGATAAAATTATGTTGCCCGTCACTAAAATTTATAGTATTTTGCTTCTATGGCCACGAAGTTATACATAGAGTACAGCGGGATAGCTTCTCGGAAGGTACGGTCTACTGTGAAATGTTAGACTCTATACCAATAAGTAACGTAGCACATCTGTCTAGCACTGTACTTTAATATGTACACCGGGAAAGTGGTATTTTAGTGCCAATTATGTTCTGCGGATTTACACTCAGAATACCTGATTTGACTCTCGGAAGCACAGGATAGGTGATGCTATTGACATAACCGTTCGACTCTCAAACAGCGTGGTCACGTTCCCGAACCGTTTGACACTCGTCCATCTAATTCATACATGAAGTAATGGTGCCCCGTCTCTGAAATGCCTACATATATGTTTCCATGAACACTAAGCAAGGCACCCGCTGCCGAGGGCTGTTCTTCTCGCACGGATAGACCTTCGGTGAAAAGTTTGATTCTATGCGAACTTTGTAAAAATCTACAACGGTTTGATGTTCTACTTTAATGCTCAAACCGTGCATTACGGTACCCATTGTCAATACTCTTCATAGGATTTGCCCTCGAATTCCTGGTTTGGCTTCCGGAATCACAAGACTAGTGAAACTACTGACTTATCCATTCGACTCTCACAGAAGTCGGTAACGATCTCGAACAGTTTGATTCTCCATATTCTAATTCGTAGATAAAATCAAGGTGGCCGTCACTCAAATGTATACTAATATCCTTCTCCGACTTCGAAGATATACTTTCGATACGACTGGTTTGTCTTCTCGGTTGATGAGGCCGTCGGTGAAACGTTTGACTTTATAGCATTTCATAACGTTCTCAAACGGGTTGATGCTCAATATTTAGTATTCAAACCGTGAATTAATGTGTCTAGTGTCAATACTGTTCATCGGATTTACTCCAGGAATACGTGGGTTGACTTTCGGAATCACTGGATATGTGAAGCTATGGACGTAGCAGAACGTCTCTCACAGAAGGTGGTAACGTTCTCGAAGACTTTGACTCTCGATGTTGATATTTATACACAAATATGTTGTGTTTTCCATCTGAAAGGTCTACTAATTTGTTACCGTGCACATTCAGCAAGTGCTCCCGCTATAGCGGGTTAGGTACTTGGTAGGTATGGTATTCGGTAAGAGGAATAACTTTATGGTCATAGGTAATTTTCTCCGTCGCTATGACGCTCTACATTAATATTCATACTGTCTGCTAAGGTGGCAGTTGCCAGCAACCATCAGCGGAAGACTCCCGGATTACCTGATTTGTCTCTCGGAATCACGGGATAGGTGAAGTTATTGACAAAGCCGTTCGGCACTCAAGAAAGGTGTTAATTTTCTCGATACGTTTGACACTCAATCTTGTAATTCATACATGAAATTAATGTGCCCGTGAAAAGAGTGTATACTAATTTTTTCCTCCAAACACGAAGACTTAATCTCGATGTAGCGGGTTGGCTTCTCCGAAGGTAAGGCCATCGGTAAAAAAGTTAACTATATAGCAGTCGGGAACTATCAACAACCGTTTGACTCTGTTAATTATTATTCATACCATGAAATTGCGTGCCTAATGCCAATGCTGTACAGCGGTACAGACGAGGACTACCTGGTTTGACTCATGGAATCACAGGCTAGGTGAAGCTGTTAACTAAGCCGTTCGACACTTATAGGAGGTGGTAACTTTCTGGAAAGGCTTCACTCATGATTTTTTTATGCATATATGTAAATAAGGTGCCCGTCATTAGAATCTATTCTAATTTGCGTCTCTCAACACGAAGATATACATCCGATGCAGCGGGTTCTGTTCACAGAAGGAAAAGAATTCGGAAGAAGATGGACCTTATACCAATTGGCAATGATCTCCGAGGGATAGATTCTCTACTTTACCATGCATACCGCGGAATTATGTGTCTATTCGAAATAGTTTATAGCTGTCTCACTCCCAGAATGTCTGTCCTGACTCTCGGATTCACTGGATAGATGAAGCTATTGACATAGCTGTGCGATTCTCCACGAATGTGGTAACATTCTGGGACAATTTGTCACACGATCTTCCAATTCATACTTGAAACGAAGGTGCTAGTCACTAGAATGCTTACTAGTTTGCTGCTCCGGACACGAAATTATGTTCTCGATCCAGCGGGTTCTCTTCTCGGAAAGTTAGGTATTCGGTAAGTAGAATGACTTTATACCGATTGGTAACATTCTCCGACGGTTTGACGGCCTGCCTTAATATTACAGCCGTGAACTAAGGTGCCTATTGCCAATGCTGTGCAGCGCATTTACTCCCGTACTTTGATTCTGAAAGTCAAGTCAAGTCCAGGTATAAATAAAGTGCAGAGTCAAACCGTTGTAGAACATTACGAATTGGCATAGAGACAAGCTGTTTACCGACGGCCTTTACTTCCGATAACACATCCCGCTGTAGCGATTGACTTGTTTAGTGTTCATCGGAAAATATTAGCAGACGTTATAGCTGAAGCATACCATATTATCAAATATGAATGGAGGATTGAGAGTGAAACCGTTCTAGATCGCTACTACCTTCTTTGAGATTGCATCGGCTGAGTCAGTAACATTACACGTAGTTTTGATTCCGAGAGTCAAGCCTGGTATTCCTGGAGTAAATCCGCTGAAGAGTAGTGACAATGGACACCATAATTCACAGATTTGATCTCACAGTGGAGCTGCAAACCGATTCAGAACGTTACCAAATTGTATGAAGGCATTCATTTTACCGAATACTTTATCTTCTGAGAATATAAGCCGCTGTACCGTGGGTGCATCTTCGTGTGCAGTGAAACAAATTAGTATAAATTATAGTGGCGGATACCTTAATTGCATGTATGATATAGTAGATCGAGTGGCAAGCCATTCCAGGTCGTTACCACATAACTTGAGAGTGGAACAGCTGATTTAATTGCTGCTCCGATCCTGTGACTCTGAGAGGCCAACCAGATGTTCCGTGAGTATGTCCGCAGTACTGCTTTATTCACGGCTATGATATTAAAGTAGTGCGTCGATCCGTTTGAGAACGTTACCAATTGGAATAAATACAAATCCTTTACGGCAGAGCTTACCGTCCGAGAACCTAACTCGCTGTATCGAGAATATAACTTCGTGTTCAGAGAAAGAAATTAGTATTCATTTTAGCCACGTGCACCATAACTTCATGTACGGATAGGAAGATGCAGTTTCAAACCGATCGACATTGTTACGATCATTTTTGGGGCCGAACGTCTGAGCCAAAAGCTTCTTCTATCCTATGATTCCAAGAGTGCAACCAAGTATTCCGGAAGTAAATCGTCAGTACAGTATTGGCAATAGACACACCAATTCGCAGTATCAATACTAATGCTCTGAGACGAACCGTTGTAGAACGCTATCTACTGGTGTAGATCATACTTTTTACCGAAGCATTCACCTACCCAGAACCAAACCCGCTGCATCGAGAGTGTAACTTCGAGTTCACAGATGTAAACTGGTATACATTTTAGAGTCAGTCACCTTAATTTATTGCATGAATAAGCAGATGGTGTGTTACACCGATCGAAATCGTTATCATCTTCATTGAGGGTCACATAGATAAGGCAAAAGCTTCTCCTATCCTGAAATTCCGAGAGTCACACCAGTCAGTACGGGAGTAAATCCGCTGTATTTTATAGCCATAAACTTACCATAACTTACGCTATGATCATTTAGGTAGAAAGTAAATCTTTCGGTAACCATTAGCAATTGGTACAGCCTAATCTTTTACCGAAGGCCTTACCTTCCGAGAGCACAATCCGCTGTAGCAAGTCCGTTGCTCAGAGTCCACGGAAGCAATTACATGGTTCTTACAGCAGGCGGACACATTAATTTCGCGTATGAATCGGGAGGTTGAGGATAAATCCTCCCGCGAACGTTAATACCCTCTTCGAGAGCCGAACAGCTAAGCCACTAGTATCACCTTCCGCGTGATTCCGTGGGAGAGACCAGGCAATGCAGGAGCAAATGCGGTCCACTCTATTGGCAATGAACACCACAATTAATTGAACATTAAAACTGAGCGTCAGACCGTTTGAGAACGTTACCAATTGGTTGAAGTTAAACCTCTTACCGCAGATCTTACCCTCAGGGATCAAAACCAGCTGCATCGAGAATATAGCTTCTTGATCGGAGATACAAATTAGTAAACATTTTAGCAGACAAACTCCTTATTTTTATGTATGAATATAGAAATCGAGCGTCAACCCATTCTAGAACGATTCCACATTCTCTGTGAGGCGTACCGCCAGCAACAGCTTCTCCTATCCTGTTACTCTGTCAGTCAAAGCAGATATTCCACGATTCAATCCGCTGTACACTACTGGCAACGGACACCTTCATCCACGGTTTGAGAATTAAAGCTTTGCGTCAAACCGTTGAAAAGCGTTCCTTATTCGTATAGACTCAAGCACTTTACTGGATTCCATACCATGCGATATCCTAACTCGCTGTATTGAAAGTAAATTTCGTGTCCTGAGAAAGGAATTAGTATAGACTTCAGTGACTGGCACCTTATTTTCATGAATAAATTCGATGCTCGATTGTGAAACCGTTCGAGAATGATACAAACTTAATTGGGAATCGAACGGCTATGTCAGTAGCTTCACCTACGCTTTGATTCAGAATATCAAGCCAGGTAATCCGAGAGTAAATCCGCTGAAGTGTATTGGCAATGGACACCTGAGTTCCAGGTATGAATATTAATGCAGACCGTTAAACCGTTGTTGAACGTTACCAATTGCTATAAAGCGATCGTTTTACGAAGATCTTACCCTCCGAAAAACCAACCCAGTGTGTCGTCAGCATAACTTAGTGTTCAGAGAAAGAAATTAATCTCCATTTCAGTAACGTGCACCATAACTTCATGTATGAATTAAATTTTCTATCGTCAAATCATTAGAGAACTTTGCAACCTTCTGTTGGAAAGGAACGGCCAAGTTAGTAGCTTCACCTATCCTGAGATTCCAAGGGTCTAAACCAGGTAATCCGAGAGTAAATCCGCTTTACAGTATTGGTAATAGATATCTTAATTCACGGTTTGAATATTAAAGCAGACCTTTAAACCGTTGTAGAACATTACCAATTCGTATAAAGTCAATGTTTTGCCGAAGACCTTACCCACCAATAAACTAACCGGCTGTATCGAGAGTATCACTTCGGGTTTAGAGAATCTCGTTACTATACATTAAAGTGATGGCATCTTTATTTCGTGCAGGAATTAGAAAACTGAGGGTCAAACCGTTCAAGGCTATTTCCAACATGTGTGATATTCGAGCAGCTATGTCAATAGCTTCATATATCCTGTGTTTTCGAGACTCATGCCAGGTATTCCGGGAGTAAATCCGCAGAACAGTATTGGCGATAGGTACTTTAATTCACGGTTTGAATATTAATCCAGAACGTCCAAACGTTGTAGAACGTTACCAATTCCTATAAAGTCAACCGTCTCAATGATGACCTCACCCAACGAAAGCCTTATCCGTTGTGTCGGGAGTATTACATCGTGTTCAGGAGAACAAATTAATTTACACCATAGTGACGGACACTTTAATTTCATATATGAATTATAAAATCAAGTGTAATTCAGTACATTAACGTTACAAGCTTAGTTCAAAATCGAACGCCTTAGTTATTAGCTTCACCTATCCTATGATTCCGAGAGTCAAACAAGGTATTCCGGGAGTAATTGCGCTGAGGAGTATTGGTAATAGATAAATAAATTCGGGGAATGAATACTAATATAGAGCGGAAAACCGTGTGGAAACGCACTAATTGCTTTAAAGCCAAACGTTTTACCGAATACCACACCGTCCGGGAAGCTAACCAGTCGTATCGAGTGTATTGCTACGTGTTTAGGGATACACATTAGTAATCATTTTATTGGCGGGGACGATGACTTCATTATGAATAAGAAGGTCGAGGGTCTAACCTTTCTAGAAAGTTGCCATACTCTGTGTGAGACGAACGGCTAAGTCAGTAGTTCCACGGATCCTGCGATTCTGAGAGCCAAACCAGGTATTCCGGGAGTAAATCCGCTCAACAGTTTTGGTAATATGTTCCTTCGTTCACGGTTTGAATATTAAAGCAGGCCGTCAAGCCGTTGTAGCCGATAAACTATTCGTGTAGGGTTAAATGTCTTACAGAATGACTTACCATCCGAAAAACTGTAGATAGAGTGTAGCTGTATCTGGAGAATAACACCGCGCTCAGAGGTAAGGACTAGTACACAATTTTCTAACGACCTCCTTACTTTCATGCATGAATTAGAAGATCGAGATTGTATCCTTTCGAGAATGTTAGCACCTTCTGTGAGAGACGAACGGCTAAATCTATAGCTGCACCTATCCTGCGATTCCGATAGTCAGGTTAGGTATTCTGGGAGTCAATCCGCTGTACAGTGTTGGCAATAGACGGCTTAACTCACGGTATGAATATTAAAGTAGAAGGTCAATTCGTCGGAGAACTTTACCAATTGGGTATAGGGTCATTCTTTTTAGCGAGCACATAACCATCCGAGAACATATCCCGCAGGAGCGACTGTCGTGCTTAGTGCTCGCAGACACAAATTAGTAGACACTATAGCAGATGCACACCTTGTTTTCATGTATGAATTGGGAGATGATTGTCAAATCGCTCGATACAGTTCCCACAATCTTTGGGAGTGGAACGACTAATACAATAGCTTCACCTATCCTGTTATTCCGAGAATCAAACCAGGTGTTCCGGAGTAAATCCGCTGAAAAGTATTGGAAATAGACACCATAGTTTACGGTATGAATATTACAGTAAACCTTCAATCCGTTTGGCAAAGTTACCAATGTTTATAACCGTCAGACGCTTTACCGAAGGCCATACATTCCGCGAACCTCAGCACCTTCATCGAGAGTATAGGTTCGTGTTCAGAGAAAGAAATTAGTACTCATTTTCAGTGACGGGCTTTTTAGCTGCATGTACGAAAAAATAGATCGCGGGTCATACCATTCGAGTGCGTTACCACATTCTGTGAGAGACGAACGGCTAAGTCAATAGCTTCACATATCCCGTGATGCCGACAGGCAACGTGGGAACACTGAGAGTAAACCCGCTGAAGAGTATTGGCAACTGAGACCTTAATTCAAGGTTAGAATATTAAGGTAGAGCATTAACGTGTTCTCGAACATTGCCAATTGTTATGAAGTGAAAGACTTTACCGAAAGCTGTACCTTCGGAAATGCAAATTCGCCGTTTTGAGTATACAACACCTTGTTCAGAGGTGCGAACTAGTGTACATTGAATGAGAAGCACCTTAATTTCATGTATGAATTAGTAGATGCAGTGTCAAATCTTTCGAAAACGTTGCCACATTCTATGAGAGACGAACGGCTCACTCAATAGCTTCACCCATCCTTCTATTCCGAGATTCAATAATGGTATTCCGAGAGTCAATGCGCAGCGCACCATTGGCAATAGACACCTCAATTCACGGCTTGAATATTGCAGCGAGCCGTCAAGCTGTTGTAGAACGTTACCTATTCGTATTGGGTTAAACTCCTTACAGGTTTCCTGACTCTCCGAAAAAAAAACTGACCTGTTGTATCGAGAATATAATACCGTGTTCGAGCGTACGAACTGGTGTACATTTACAGATGTGCTCCTTAATTTCATGCATAAATTGGAACATAGACGGTCAATCCGTTCGAGAACGACACCACATTCCTTGAGAGCCGAACGGCTAAGTCAATAGTTTCAGCTATTCTGTGGTTCGGAGAGGCAAACCAGGTATTCCGGAAGTAAATCCGCTGAAGGATATGGGCAATATACACCATAAATCACGGTATGAATATTGTAGTAGAGTGTCAGTCCGTCGAAGAACATTACTCATTGTTATAAAGTCCTTCTTTTCACCCTATACATTACCTTCATAGAACATATCCCGCTGTGGCGATTGACATGCTTAGTGCTCACCGAAACAAATGAGTAGATATTATTGCAGAAGCACACCTAATATTGAAATATGAATTTGAAGATCGAGTGTCAAACCGTTCGAGACCATACCCACCTTCTTTGGGAGTGGAACGGTTAATTCAATAGCTTCTCCTATCCAATGATTCCGACAGTTACATCACGTACTCCCGGAGTAAATGCTCTGTACGGAATTGGCAATTAACACCTTCATTCGCGACATGAATATTACAGTAGAGCGTCAAACCGTTTGAGAGTATTACCAATTGGTATAAGGAAAAACGTTTTACCGAGGGCCTTTCCATCCTCGAACATCACCGGCATCATCGAGAGTATAAGTTCGCGTCCAAAGAAAAAAATTAGTATTCATTTCAGTGACGGGAACCTTAACTTCGTGACCGAATTAGTACATCCATGGTCCGAGCGCTAGAGAACGTTGCCACCTTTTGCGAGAGACGAACGGCTATATCAATAGTTTCACGTATTTTACGATCCCGACAGTCAAACCACGTATTACGAGAGTAATTCCGCTGGATAGTTTTGGCAATTGACGCCTTGCTTCACGATACGAATATTAAAGCAGACCGTCATACTGTTGTACAATGTTACCCATACCTATAAAGTTAAACTTTCTACAGAAGGCCTTAAATTCCGAGAAGCTAACCCGCTGTATCGAAAGTATAACTTATTGATCAGAGGTATAAATTAGAATCCATTTTAGTGTCGGGCAACTTAATTTATAGCATGAATAACAAGATCGATGGTCAAATCTGTCGAGAACGTTTCCAACTCGTTTGAGAGTGGCACAGCTAAGTCAATAGCTTCACCTCTCCTGTAATTCCGGGAGACAATCAAGGTATTCCAGTAGTAAGTCCACAGTACAGTATTAGGAATTTACACTCGATTCAACCGAATAAATATTAAATTACAGAGAGAACCGTTGTTTAGCGTTACCCAGTGGTATACAGACAAATTTTTTGTCCAGGGAAACAAATTAGTATACATTTTCCTGCCGGTAACATTAAAAGCATGTATGAGTTAGAAAGTCAAGTGTCAAAACGACCGAGAACATTCCCAACCGCTGTGAGAGTCGAGAGGCTAAGTCAGTTGCCTCGCATATGCTGTGACTTCGAGTGCCAGAGCCAGGTATACCAGGTCTAAGTACGGTGATAAGTATTGGCAATAGGACCCTCAATTCTCGGTTCGAATATTAAAGTCGCACGTCAAATCTTTGTAGAACGTTATTTATTCGTGTAGGCCATACCTTCCGAGAAGCCCAACCCGTTGCAGCCACTGTCTTGCTGAGTGTTCAAGGTAACAAATTAGTAACCTTAACTCCGGGAATACATGGTTTGACTCTTAGAATATTGGAATACGTCATGCTATGGACTTAGCCTTTCTTCTCTCAAGGAAAGTGGTAACGTTCTCGAACGGTTTGGCATTCGATCTTCTAAATAATACATGAAATTATGGTGCTTGTCATAAAAATTCATACTAACTTGCTTCTCTGAACACGAAGCCACACACTCTATACAGCTGGTAAGCTACTAGGAAGGTAAGGCCTTCGGAAAATGTTTGTCTCCATATGACAGGTAGCGGTCTACAACGTTTTGGCTATGAATATTAATATCAGTACCGTGATATATGGTGTCTAAGACCAATACTGTACGGCCGATTTACTCCCGGTATAGCTGGTTTTATTCTCGGAATCACAGGATTGATGAAGCTATTGGCGTAGCCGTTCGTCTCTCACAGAAAGTGGCAAGATTCTCAAACGGTGTGCCGCACTATTTTAATATTCGAACCGTGGAGTAATGTGTCTACTGCTAATACTGTTCAGCGCATTTATTCACCAGAATACCTGGTTTGTATCTCGAAATCACAGCACTGGTGAAGCTATTGACTTAGCCGTTTGAATTTGTAACATGGTGGTAACGTTTTCCATCGGTTTGACCGTCGACCTTTTAATTCATACACGACGTTAAGGTGCGCGTCACTGAAATGTGTACTAATTTCTTTCTATCAACATGAAGTTATACTCATGATGAAGCAGGTGCGTTTCTCGGACGTTACCGCCTTCGGTAAACGTTTGACTTTATACCAGTATGTAACGCTCTGAAACGATTTGCCCCTATACTTTAATATTCAAACAGTGAATTATGGTGCGTATGGCCAATAATGTACAGCTCCTTTACTCCCGGCAAATCTGGGTTGAATTTCGGAATCACAGGATAGGTGAAGCTATTGACTTAGCTGTTCCAATATCGTAGATGGTGGTAACCGTCTCAAACTGATTTACCCTCGATCTAATTCATAGACGAAATTATGGTTCCCGCCTTGAAAATGTATGCTAATTCGTTCCTCTGAACACGCCACTATACCCTCGACACAGCGGGTTAGCCTCTCGGAAGGTAAGGCCTTCGGTAAAAAGTTTGAACCTATAGCAGTAGGTAGCTTTCTTCAACCGTTTGTCTCAGAGCTTTAATATTGATACCGTGAATTAAGGTGTCTATTGCCAATACTGTACTGCGGATTTACTTCCGTAACACTTGGTTTCACTTTTGGAATCACAGGATATATGCAGCTTTCTACTTAGCCGTGCGGCTGCCAAAAAAGGTCGTAACATTGGTCAACGGTTTTACACTGGATTTTGTTATTCATTCACGAAAAAAGCTGTGCGTCTGCTAAAAAGTCTACTAATATCTTTCCGTGAGCACTTAGCATGATACTCAATTCTGCAGGTTTGGTTCTGGCAAGGTAAGATGCATGGGGAAACGGTATGATTCTATACCAACTGGTTATTGTCTTCTACGAATTGACTCTCTACTTTAAAATTCAGATCGCATAACAGGGTATGTAATGCCAATGCCGTTCACCGGATTTAAGCCTGAAATACCAGGCTTGATCCTTGGAATCTCGAGTACAGGTGAAGATATTAATGCAGCCGTTAGACACTCGAAGCAGGTGGTAACGTTGCTGAACGATCTGACTCTCGATCTTCTAATCCATAGATGAAGTTAACGAGCCCGTCGATAAAATGTTAACGAATTTGTTTCTCTGTACTGGAAGTTATACCCACAATACAGCAGGTTCTATTCTCGGAACGTAAGGTATCTGTTAAAGGGTATGACGTTATAAAAATTGGTAGCGTTCACAAACGGTATGAAGCTTAAAATTTATATTCAATCCGTGAACTAAGTTGTCTATTACCAATATCGTTCA
The DNA here is from genome assembly GCF_051020765.1 of Lasioglossum baleicum. Taxonomy (NCBI): domain Eukaryota; kingdom Metazoa; phylum Arthropoda; class Insecta; order Hymenoptera; family Halictidae; genus Lasioglossum; species Lasioglossum baleicum. The sequence continues at coordinate 20,725 of NW_027470584.1, forward strand.
GCCGACTTACTCGCGGAATATCTAGTTTGACTCTCCGGACCACAGGATAGGTGAAGCTATTGACATAGCAGTTCGGCTCTCAAAGAAAGTTGTAACATACCCGAACGGATTGACCCTCGATCATCTAAATCGTTCGTGAAGCGAAGGTGGCCGTCTATAATGGGTGTAACAGTTTGCTTCCCTGAGCACGAAATTATACTCTCGATACGGTGGGTTAGCTGCTCCAAAGGTAAGCCTTTCGATGAAGAGTTTGAATCTATAAAAACAGGTATATTTCTGCAAGGGTTTTATGCTCTACTTTAATATTCGAACAGTGAATTAAGGTGTCTATTGCCAATCCAGCCCAGCGAATGTTCTCCCGGATTACCTGGTTTAAGTCTTGGAATCACAGGATAGGTGAAGCTATTGGCTTAGCCTTCTGAATCTCAAAGTGGGTGGTAACGTTCTCGAAATGTTTGACCTACGATCATCTAATTCATACGGGAAATTAAGGTGCCGCCACTAAAATGTATATCAATGTGTTTCTCTGAACACGAAGATATAACCTACATACGGCGTGTTAGCTTCCAGGATGGTAAGGCTTTCGGTAAAATGTTTGGCTCTATAGCTATAAGTGGCGGTTTACAACGGGTTGACGGTCTGCTTTCATATTCAAACCGTGAATTAATGTATCTAATGCCAACACGGTTCTGCGGGTTTACGTCCGGAATACCTAGTTTTACTCCCGGTATCTCGGGATAGGGTGAAGTAATTGACTTGGTCGTTCGATTCTCAAAGAGGGTGGTAACGTTCTCGATCGGCTTGAGACTAGACCTTCTTACTCAAACATGAAATAAAGGTGCGTGTCACTAAGATGCTCACTGGTTTGTTCCTGTGAACACGATATTATAGCCCCGATACACCGGGTTAGGCTTTCGGAGCGTAAATTCTTCAGCAAAATGATTCACTTTACACATAAATATTAACGCTGCCAAACGGTTTGACGCTATAATATAATATTCGAACCGTGAACAAAGGTGTCTAATGTCAGTACTGAGCAGCGGATTTACTCCCGGAGAGCTAGATCTGAATCTAGGAATCATATAATAGGTGATGCTATTGATATAGCCGTTGGATCCCCAAAGAAGGAGATGATGTTCTCAAAGTGTTTGTCCCTCCATCTTCTAATTCATACATGATATGGTGGTGCCAGTCCCTAACCTGAATACAAATTTGCGTCTCTGAACACGACGGTGTACTCTCCATACACCGGATTATGCTTTCGTCCGGTAAGGTCCTCAATAAAACGTTTGACTTTATACCAACTGAAAACGATATCAAATTGTTTTTCGCTCTATTTTGATATTCTAACCGTGAATTGCGGCGTCGATTGCCAATGCAGTTTAGCGGATTTACTCCTGTATTACCGGATATGACTCTCGGAATCACAGTATAGTTGAAGCTATTGACATAAATGTTCGACCCTCAGAGAAGAAGGTACCGTTCTGGAACAGTTTGCCTAGCGATCTTCTAATTCATACATAACGTTATGGTGCCCGTCACAGAAATGTATACAACTCGTTCCCCTGAACACCACGATATACTCCCGATACAGCGAGTTAGATCTTCGGTGGGTAATGTCTTGAGGAAAACGTTTGACTTTATACCAATTTGTAACGCCCACAAACAGTTTGACGCACTTCTTTAACATTCAATCCGTGAATTATGGTTACTATTGTCTATACTGCTTCACGGATTTACCCCCGGAATACCTCGTTTGACTCTCGGAATCACAGGATAGGTGAAGCTGTAAACTTAGCCCTTCGAGACTTAAAGAAGGTGGTAACGTTCACGAAAGGTTTGGCCCTAGATTTCTTAATGCATACATGAAGTTAAGGTTCCCGTCACTGAAATGAAGACAAATTTCTTTCTCTGTACATCTAGTTATACTCTCGAAACGGCGAATTGTATTTTCCGCAGGTAAGGCCATCGGTAAAGTGATTGACTTTATACCAATTGGCAATGCTCTCAAACTGCTTGATGGCATGCTTTAATATTCAAACCGTGAAGTGAGGTGTATATTGCCAATACTGTACAGGGAACGTAATCCCGCAACATCTGGTTTAACTTCCGGAATCACAAGATATGTGAAGCTATTTACTTACCCGTCCGTCTCCCACAGAATGTGGAAACTTTCTCGATTTTCTCATTGACACTCGATCTTCTCATTCATAATGAAAATAAGGTCCCTGTCGCTAAAATGTTTACTTATGTGTTTCTATAAAGACGTAGATATACTCTCGCTACGGCGGGTTAGGTTCTCGCACGATACAGCATTCTGGAAAACGTTTGACTTCATAGCAATTAGTAATGATCCCACACGACGTGAAGATCTATTTTAATACTCACTTCTCGAATTGAGGTATCTATTGCCAAACTATACGGCGCATTTAATTTCTGAATACCTGGTTTGACTCTCGAGATCGGAGGATACACGAAAATACTGACTTACACGTTCGCCTCTCTCAGAAGGTGGTAAGATTCTCGATCGGTTTGACCCTCGATCATCTTATTTATAATGAAATTAAGGTACCCGGCACTAAAATGTTTTATAATTTGTTGCCCTGAACATGAAATTATACTCTCAATACGGCGGGTTAGCTTCTCCGAAGTTTTGACTATCGGTGTAATGTTTAATTCTATACCAATAGGTAACGTTCTATAATGATTGAGGGTCTGCTTTTATATTCAAATCGTGAATAAGGTGCCTATTATCAACACTGTTCGGCGGATTTACTCCCAGAATACATGGTTTGACTCACTGTATCACAGGACAGATGACTCTATTGACTTAGCCGTTCGTATCTCAGAGATGGTGACATCGTTCTCGAACGGCTTGACACACGATCTCCTAGTTCATACAGTAAATTAAGATGCTTGTCACTAAAATGAATACCAATTTCTCTCTGTGATCATGAAGTTATACTCTCGATAGGGCTGATTAGTTTTACAGATGGTAAGGTATACAGCAAAACGTTTGACTTTACAGCAATTCGATACGTCCTCAATCGAATTGTCGCTCTTGTTTAAGATGCAAACCGTGAATTAAGGTGACTATCACTAATACTGTCCAGCGGTTTGACTCCTGGAATTCCTGGTTTGACTCTCCGAAATACAGGATAGGTGAAGCTATTGACTTCGCCGTTCGTCTCACACAGAGGGTGCCAACGTTCTAGAACGGTTTGACACCCGATCTTCTAATTTATACACGAGGTTAAGGTGCCCGCCACAATAATGGATACCAATTGCTGCCTCTGATCATGAAGTTATACTCTCGATGAAGCCGGCGAGGTATGCGGAAGGTAAGGCCTTGGGTGAAACGTTTTTATTCCATACCAATTGGTAACGGACTCAAACGGTCCGATGCTTTACCTTAATTTTCAAACCGTGAATGAAGGTGTCTGTTGCAACAGTGTTCTGCGGATTTACTCCCGGAACACCTGGTTTAACTCTCGAAATAATGGGAGGGGTGTAGCGATTGACATAGCCGACCGATTCACAAAGAAGGTTGAAAGGTTCTCGAACGTTTTGGCCCTCGATCTTCAAAGTCATACATGAAATTAAGGTGCGCTACACTAGGATGTATACAAATTTGTTTCCCTGAACGCTTAGTAATACTCTCTATACAGCGGGACAGTTCCTAGGAAGGTAAGGCTTTCGGTAATTAGTTTGACTTCATACCAATAAGTCTCATTCAACAGCGGCTTGACTCTGTACCTTAATATTTATACCGTGAATTACGGTGCTTCTTGCCAATACTCCTCGGCAGGTTTATTTTTGGAGTACGTGGTTTGGTTCTCGGAGTCACAGGTTACGTGGAGCTATTGACTCATCAGTGCGGCTCTCAAGAAAGGTGGTAACATTAACGAACGGTTACACTCTCGATCTATTTAATCGTACAGAAAATTAAGGTCTCCCATCGGCTACAATGCCCACATATTTGTTTTGGTGAACATTGAGTTATTCTCTCGCTACAGGGGGTTACATTCTCGGAAGGGAAGGTATTCGGCAAAAAGTTTCACTCTTTTCCAAGTTGTAACGTTCTCCATCGGCTTCAATATATACTTTAATATCCATACCCTGAAATAATGTGTCCACTGCCAATACTGTTCGTGGATTCACTCCCGGAATACTTGGTCTGACTCTCGGAATCACGTGATAGGTGATGCTATTGACTTAGTCGTTCGAGTGTCAAGGAATGTGGTTCCGCACATTATGGGTTGGACACCCTTTATTTTATTTGATACTTGAGATTAAGGTACCTCTCACTACAATGTATGACAATTTGTTCCTCTGAACACGAAGTTCCACTCTCGATTAAATCGGGATATGTTCGTCCAAGGTTAGGCCATCGTTAAAAAGTTTGACTCTATAGCAATAGGTATCGTTCTGCATCTATTTCGATGTGAACTATAATATTTACACCGTGAAATGGAGCATCTAATGGCAATACTGTAAATGGGATTTAGTCGCTGAATACTTGGTCAGGGTCACGGAATCACAAGCTAGGTGAAACTACTGTCTAAGCCGTCCGATTTTAAGGAATGTATTATCGTTTTCGAAAAGGTTGACACTCGATCGTGCAATTCATACATGGAGTCAAACCGCCGGTCAACATTATCAGTCAAAATACAGAAATTTATTCCAAGCATTATATCACCTTCCGAGAACCTGCCCCGCTGCAGCGAGTATCTATCTTAGTTTTCACGGAAAGAAATGAGTAGATATTTTTCGGCAGACAGACACCTCAGCTTCACGTAGGAATAGCAAAATTGAGTGTCAAGCTGTTCGAGATTGTTAGCACCTAGTTTTGTAGTCGTGCTACTGAGTAAATAGCTTCACCGCCAATATTATTCCGAGGGTCAGACCGGGAATTCCGAGAGTCTATCCGCAGTATAGTACTGGACAAAGACACCTTAATTCACAGTGTAAATAGTACACAAGAGAATCATATCGTTGTAGAACTATACCTACTAGTATAGAGTCAAACTTTTTATAGAAAGCAGATCGCCAAACCGTTGAAGAACGTTACCGATTTGTGTAAAGTCAGACGCTTTACCGAAGGCCTTACCTTCCGGGAACTTGACCCGTAGGGACGAGAGTGCATCATCATTTCCAGAGGAAGAAATTAGTATCCATGTCAGTGACCTTAATGTCGTGTATGAATTAGAATATCGCGGGTCAGAGAGTTTGAGATCGTTAGCACATTCTTTAAGAGTCGAACGGCTGAGTCAATAGCTTCACCAATAGACGGGATTCCGAGAGTCAAGCCGCCCATTCCAGGATTAAATCCGCTGAACAGTATTGGGAATAGGAAGGGTGTGTCACAATATGAATATTACGTGTAGGGAGCCAAACCATTTGAGGACGTTACCAATTCGTTCAAACATCATATTCCTTACCGAAGACCTTACCATACCAGATACTATCCCACAGTATCGAGAGTACAACTTCGTGTTCAGAGATACAAATAACTATACACTTTAGTAGGGGCGGGAGGGGGGACACCTTAATATCATGTATGAATGAGAAGATCGAGCGTCAAACAGTTGGAGAACGTTTCTAATTCGTATAGAGTCGAACGCTTCACCGAAGACCTTAGCCTCCGAAAGCCTCACGCGCATTACCGAGAGTATATCATGAAGTTCAGATGATCAGCTTGGTATACGTTTTAGTGACGAGCGCTTTAATTTGAAGTATGATTTAGGAGATCGAGTGTCCAACCCTTTGCGATCATTATCCTCCTCTTTGAGGATAGAGCGGCAAAGTCAATAGCTTCAAATATTTTATGATTCCGAATATCAAACAACGTATTCCAGTAGTAAATCGGCTGTAGAATATTGGCAATAGACACCCTGTTCCACGGTATAAATATTAAGCTAGAGAGAGAAGCCGATGTACAATGTTACCCATTTGTATAGCGACAACCTTTTTACCGAAGGCCTTACCGTCCGTGTACATAACCCGCTGTATCGATAGTACAACTTCGTGTTCAAAAAAAGAAATTAATATTTGTTTCATAGACGGGCACCTTATCCTCGTGTATGAATTAGAAGTTCGAGTGAATAACCAATCAAGAACGTTGCCACCACTTTTGAGAGTCGCATGGCTAAGGCCATCGCTTCACCGATCCTGCTTTCCGATAGTCAAACCTGGTACTCCTGGAGTAAATACGCTGAACAGTATTGGAAATAGACACCTTAATTTACTGTACGAATATTAAACCAGAGAGTCAAACCGTCGGCGATCATTACCAAATCATATTAAATTATTCCTTTTTCCGAACACCTTACTTCCTGAAAACCTGACACGCTGTAGCGAGTGTCTTGATTATTGTTCACCGAACAAATTAGTTTACATTTTTTCGGACGGGCACCACATTTTTGTGCATAAAAATCAACATCGAGAGTCAAAGTATTCTAGAACGTCACCATCTTCTTTAAGCATCCCACAGCCAAGTCAATAGCATTAAATATTCTGTGATTCGGAAAGTCATACTAGGTATTCCTGGTGTAAATCCGCTGAACAGCATTTGGAATTGGCGCCTTAATTCAAGGTTTGAATATTGAAGCAGACAGTCAAACCGTAGTGAAACGTTATCAGTTGCAACCATGCCAAATGTTTACCCGATGATTGTACCCGCCGAAATATAACGAGCTGTATCGATAGCATATCATTGGGTTCAGTGGTACTAATTGGTATATGATTTAGCGACGAGGACTATACTTTCATGTACGAGTTAGAAGATGGAGTGTCAAACTATTCCAGAACGTTACCACCTTCTGTGAGAGACGGACGTCAAAGTCAATAGTATCACACATCCTGTAATTCCGAGAGGCACATCTGGTATTGTAGGTCTAAATGCGCTGAGCAGTACTGGCAATAGACACCTTATTTCACGGTATGAATATGAAGGTAGAGCGTCCAACGGTTATAGAGCTTTATCTTTTAATTTAGAGTCAGACATTTTACCGAGGGCCATACCGTCCGAGAAGCCCAAACCGCTGCAGCAAGTGTCTTGCTCAGTGTTCAAGGAAGCAAATTGGTAGACATTCTGGCAGACAGACACCACATTTTCATGTATAATTATCAAAATCGAGAGTCAAACCGTTAGAGAAAGGTTCCACCTTCATTGGGTGTCGAAACGCTAAGACAATAGCTTCACCTATCCTGTGACTGTGACACTCAAATCAGGTATTCTCGAAGTCAATCCTCTGTACAATATTGGTGGCAGACACCGTAATTCACGATATGAATATTAAAGTAGACCGTCAAACTGCTGTAGAGCATTACCTGTTTGTATAGTGTCTATCATTTTACCGAAAGCCATACATTTGTGGCAGATAACCCACCGTATAGGAAGTATAACTTCGTGTTCAGAGGAGCAAGTTCGTCTGCATTTTAGTGACGAGCACCTTAGTATCATGTGTGAATTCGAAGATCCGGGGTCAGACGGTTCGAGAACGTGGCCACCTTCATTGAGATTTTAACTGCTAAAGCAACGGTTCATTGAGAGTCGAACGGGCAGGTTTGTAGCTTCCGCTATCCCGTGACTCCGCGAGACAAACCTAGTATTCCAGGAGTAAATCAGTTGAACGTTATTTATAATAGACTCCTTAATTCACGGTAAAAATATTAAATTAGAAATTAAAACCGTTTGAGAACGTTACCAATTGGCATAACGACATACTATTAACCTGATACCTTATCTTCAGAACACATAATCTGCTGCATCGTGGGTATAACTTCGTGTTGAGCGATACAAACTAGTAGACATTTTAGTGACGGGCACCTTAACACTCCGGGATACAGTTTGACTGTATAGCATTAGGTATCGTTCTACAACGGTATGGCAGTCTACCCTATTATTCATATCGTTAATTAAGGTGTCTATTACCAAAACTGTTTAGCGTATTTACTCCCGGAATACATGGTTTGACTCTCGGAGATACCGGATAGGTGATCATATTGACTTAGCAATTCGATTCCCAAGGAAGTTATTGTGTTAGCTGTTCAAATATCAAGGAAGGTGGTCACGCTGTCAAACGGATTGATCCTGGATCTTCAAATTCATGCATGAAAATAAGGTGCCCGTCACTAAAACGTATACTAACTTGCTTCTCCGAACACGGAGTCATACTCTCAATATAGCGAATTAGCTTCATGCGAGGTAAGGTCTTCGGTAAAGTGTTTGACTGTATATGAATATGCAAAGTTCTACAACGAACAGTGAATGATGGTACGGCAGATCGAGCAACACTACTGTATGGTCAACGTTACTTTCATAAGACATGATTTCGAGCTGCATGCAATTCTTTCTCATTTTTATGTTTATATACAAGTACTGCAATTTACTGTTATGGTCATTACAATTTTTTTCGAAATTGTTAGTTCTATAGTTCTACTGTTAGTTAAAAAAATTGTATACCTGAATACAAGTGTCCTTGGAACTAGTTCAGTGCACGTTTATGACATTAATTTGTTAAACTTATTCTTGTTTACATGATTGTCTGTATACGTACCTACGCTTCCGGAGCCGCACGACTGGATCGGGCAAGTAGTTGCGTACAATAGACAGACGCGAGACTGCTATAAGGTATTGGTTAACTTCTATAGCTCTGATATTGTACTGTATGCACTCCTTCGCTGTTTCCTATTTATTTCGACATATTGTCATTTACTGCTATAATATTTTGGATTCATTTCAAAATTTTAAATGTTTAACATCAGAAATTGTATTTTATAGGAATAGTGTCCTTGGAAATAAATGAATGCACGTTTATGATAATATTTTGCTATACCTACTGTTATTACATACGGTTACCTGTATGCGCACCTATGCTTCCAGAATGACACGGCTTTAGCGGCTTTGCAGTTGCGTTCGGCAGAACGGAGCGGAGAACCAGGTTTTCATTTATTTGTACATACTATAAGTTACTGCTGTGATATTTTCACTTCTCCTAAAAAATACAATTTCTGAAATGAACAATTGGAGCGTTTGAATATAACCGGAAATATCATAACAGTAGATCACAGAATGAAGTAATAAATACTGAATATCGAAAGAATGCATTCGGCACAATATCATGGTTAGAGAAATTAACGAAGATAATACCGTAGGGGCGATCCGATATGCCGAAAGCACCTGCAAGGCCATAACAGGCGCGTCGCTACGGAAGCGTATGTACGTATAAATAGTATTATGTAGAATAAGAATAAGTTTCATCATAGTATTGGCATAAACATACACTCGACTAATTCCAAAGACACTTTCACAGATAAATACAATTTTTTAAACCATAAATTGAAAATTTTGAATAAAATTGAAGACATCATAACAGGAAACTACAGTATGCAGACATTAACAGAATACAGGTCAAACACAACCATATGAAATAGCAATCAGTTTATCAAAATATTGTCGTATGCGTAGACTGAACAAATTCCAAACGCACCTTTCATAAGAAATAAAAATTTTGTATACCTGAATGAATATCTGGTCAGTCTTTCGGAATCGCAGGAATGGTGATGCTTTTGATTTCGCCGCTCGACGCTCAACGGTGGCGGTATCGTTCTCGAACGGTTTGTTTCTCGGCCTTCTAATTCACACAAGCATTTATGGGGCATGTCGTTATAATGAAAGTAATTTGTTCCACTAATCACGATGTCTTAGTCTGGGTACTGCGGGTTAGCATCTCAAAACTTAAGGCCTTCGGTAACAAGTTTGATTCCATACCAATAGGTAACGTTCTACAACGGCTTGACTGTGTACTTTAATATTTATTCCGCGAAGCAGGGACTCTAACGGCAATATTGTACAGCAGATTTACTCCCGGAATACCTCATTTGACAGTCGGAGTCATTGGATAGGTGAAGCAATTCACGTAGCCCATCGAAACTCAAAGTGGATGGTAACGTTCTCGTACTGTTTGACACTCGATATTCTTATTCATAATGAAATTAAGCACCCCGTCACTTGTATTTTTACTAATTTGATCCTCTGAACACGATGTTATAATCCCGACACGGCGGGTTAGATTCTCCGAAGGTATGGCCATCGGTAAAGTGCTGGATTTTATACTTTATTATATTATTACTTTATTATTGGCAATGCTCCCATACTGTTTGACGCTATTTTACTATTCAAACCGAGAATAATGGTTCCTATTTCCAATACAGTTCAGCGGACATACTCCAGAAATAACTCGTTGGGCCCTTTGGATCACTACTGTGATATTCATGCCGTGAGTTAAGGTATATATTGCCGATACTGTTCAGAGGACTTACACCTCGAATACCAGGCTTGACTCTAAGGAATCACAGAATATGTTAAACTGTTGATTCAGCCTATCGACTCCCGAAGAATGTGGACACGTTCTCGAACGATAGGACACTCGGCTTTCTTATTCATGCATGATACTAAATGGACTGTCACTCCAATTTATACTAATTTGTTTCCGTTAAAACTAAGCAACATACTCGCTGCGGCGCGTTACCCTCTCGCATGTTAAGACCTTCTTTAAAAAGTATGTCTCCATAACTGACGTAATGTTCCCCACGATTTGACTCTGCATTACTATTCATACCCCGGGAAGGGTGTCTATTGCTAAAACTGTTCAGCGTATTTAATCCCGAAATACGTGGTTTGACTCATGGAATTACAGGGTATATGTTGCTATTGACTTAGGTTTAACTCTCGATTTTGCTGTTTATAAATGAAAATTTGGTGCCCGTCTGCTAACATGTCTACACATTCGTTTCCGTGAACATTGAGCAAGACACACGCTACAGCGAGATAGCTTCTCGGGCGGTAAGGTTTTCGGTGAAACGTTTGATTGAATAGCAATAGGTAACGATCTCAAGGGGCTCCACGCTCTACTTTACAATTCAAACTGTCAATTAAGGTGTCAATTGCCAATAATATTCAGCGGATTTACTCCCGGAGTACCCAGTTCGACTCTCGGAATCTCTGGATATGTTAAGCTATTCATATAGCAATTCGAGTCACACAGAATGCGGCAAGGTTCAAGAGCGGTTTGACCCTTAAACCTTAAAAATCTTACACGAAGTTAAGTTGCCCGTCCTAAAATGAATACTAATTCCCATTTCTGATCACGTACTTATACTCTCAATAAAGCCGGAGAGGTTCGCGGAAGGAATGGCCTTCGGTCAAACGTTTGGCTTGATAATAATTGGTTAAGTTCCCAAACAGCTTGACGACCAATTAAAATATTCAAACCGTACATTCATGTGCCAATATCCAATACTGATCAGGGGATTTACTCCTTGAGCACCTCGTTTGACTATCGGAATCGCAGGATACGTGAAACTATTGACTTAGCCGTTCTTCTGGCACCGAAGGGGGAAAAGTTCCCGAAGGTTTGACAATCGCTTGTCTAATTCATACAGGAAATTAACGTGCCCGTCACTAAAATGCGTAATAATTTGTCTCACTGAACAACATCTTATACTCTCGATACAGCGCGCTAGTTGCTCGGAGGCTAAGATTTTCAGCAAACCGTTTGACTTTATAACAATGGGTAACGCTGACAAACAATTTGGCCCTCCACTTCAATACTCAATCCGTGAACTAAGGTTTCTATTGCCAATACTGCTCAGCGGATTTTCTCCGGGAATACCTGGTTTGGCTATAGGAATAACAGGATCGCTGAGGGTATTGACTTAGCTGTGCGACGCTCAACGTAGGTGATAACGTTCCCGAATGCTTTCACTGGCGATTTCCTTACTTATCAATGAGAATAAGATGCACGTCCATAAAAAGAATAGAAATTTTCTTCTGTGGATACGTATTTATACCCTCGATACACCGTGTTAGGTTCGCGGAAAGTAAGGTATCCGGTAGGAAATTTGTCGTCATACCAATTTGTAATAATCCCCGGCGGTATGACTCTTAACTATAATATTCATGCCGTGGATAGAGGTGTCTATTACCGATACTGTTCAGTGGATTTATTTCCGGAATACGTGTTTTGACACTCGGTACTGCAAGATACCTGTCGCTATTGACTTTGCTGTGCGACTCTCAAAGAAGGTGATATCGTTCTCAAACGGATTGACTCGCGATCTCATTATGTATACATGAAAATAATGTGCCCGCCTGCTAAAATGTGTACTGATGTGATCACGTGAAAATGGAGCGAGACCATCGCTACAGCGGATTGGGTTCCCGGTCAACGTGTGTCGGAGATTTAACGTGCGGTTCCTGCCACTAGGGCTTGATCCACACTGCCCCCATGGTCGCGGGAATGGGATACGTCCAATCAGCGCAGTACGAGGCGCACCTTACCACGCACCCACCAATAAGCTCGTTGGCTGCAAGCCCTACGCATCATCCTTGGGTCGGCTGCGACCATTCTAAATCCCTCCTGACTCTGCATGCAAGTGCCCAAGCGTATCTCACGCAGCTCACCCGTGGAAGGTCTAACCCGACCGAAGGCGGGCCCCCGAACCCACAATATGGGCTTACCACTGCCCCCTCGGGGCCAACTCAAGCAACCGCCGGAGGGGGGGGGGGGGGGGGGTGGACGTACCGAAGCCCGCCCACCGCAGGGCTCGAAATGGTTCCCGAGGTACCAGTGTATGCAGGGCCGTACCGGTCATACGCGGCGTAAGAACACCGTACTTCCTTAATGAGGTACTTGCTCACCTCGGCCTAGGTTCGGCCGACTCGGGCACCGTGGATTCGTCATACACACACTGCAGTGGGAACCGAAGGCCCACCGCAGCCCCTGCGGTGTGGGTTCTCGGTCAGTAAGGTATTGTGTAAAAAAGGAATGTCCTTATACGAATTGATAGTGTTCTCCGACGGTTTCACTCTGAACATCGATATTCCTGTAGCCATTGAAGGTACGTAATGTCAATAGGGTTCAGAGGATTTAATGCCGGTATACCTGATTTTACACTTGGTATAACAGGATACATGAAGTTATTGGCTTAGCTGTGCATCTTTCAGGAAGGCTGGTAGCGTTCTCCAACGGTCTCACTCTCGATTTTACTACTCAGACATGATAATAAGGTGTCCCTCCGCCGAAATGTCTACTCATATCTTATTACGCGAACATTCAGTAAGACACTTCCTACAGCGTGTTTGGTTCACGGAAAGCAAGGTATTCGGTATCGAGAATGACTTTATACTAATTAATAATATTCTCCGACAGTATGTCTCTCAGCCTTCATTTTCATAACAGGAATTAGGGTGTCCACTGCCAATATTCTACAGCGGCTTGACTCTCGGAATACCTGGTTTAACGCTCCGAATCATAGGATAGGCGAAGCGATTGGCTTAGCCGTTCAACTCTCATAGAAAGCAGTCACGATCTTTTACGGTTTGACCATCGATCTTCTAATTCGAGAATGAGATTAAGGTGCTCGTCACCAAACTGTGCACTAATTTGCTTCTCTGAACACGAAGTAATACCCCGGATGTACAGGGTTCGCGTCTCGGAAGGATAGATGTCCTGTAAAACGTATATCTTTATACAATTCGGTAACGCTCTAGAACGATATGACGGTCTGCTTTAATATTCATTCGGAGAATTAAGGTGTTTATTGCCAACACTGTTTGGGGCATTTACTCCCGGAATATCTGGTTTAACTTTCTGAATCACAGGATACTTGGAGCCATTGACATATCCGTTCGACTCGCAAAGAGGGTGGTAACGTTCTCGATCGGGTTGGCTATCACTCTCTTATTTCATATATGGAATTAGGTTGACCGTCAGTAAAATGAATACAAATTTGCATCATCAGACACGCAGATACGGTATATAGTATACTCTCCATACGGTGGGTTATGTTCTCGGACGAAAAGGTATCCGGTAAGGAGAATAACGTTATAGCAATAGGTAGTGTTCACAAACGGTTTGACGCTCTACTCTAATTTATGAACTATGAATTATGTTATCCGTTGCCATTGTTGTACTGCGGATTTAATCGTGATTCGCCTGGTGTGTCTCTCGGAATCACTGGGGATAGGAAGCTATTTCCTTAGACGTGCGATTCTGCATGGAGGTGGTAACGTTCTGGAACGGTTTGCCTCTCGATCATCTCCGTTATATACCAAAATAAGGTGTACTTCTGCTACAATGTCTACTAATTTGTTTCAGTGAGAGCTAAGCATGAAATTCGATGCTGCGGGTTAGCGTCTCGGGCGGTAATGCTTTTTGTAAAATGTTAGACATTGTTGGAATTCGTAACGCTCTCAAACGGTATGACGCTCCACTTTAATACTCATACCGGGTATTATGGTGTCTATTGCCAATACAGTCCAGCGGATTTATTCCCGTATTACCTGATACGACTCTTGGAGTCACTGGATAGGTGAAGCTATTGACTTAGCCGTGCGTCTCTCACAGAAGGTGCCAACGTTCTCGAGAGGTTTGACCACCGATAATCTAATTCGTGCATGAAGTTAACGTGCCCGTGACTGAAATCAATACTAATTTCCTACTCTGAACACGGACTTATTCTCTGAATGCGGCAGGTAGGTTTCGCGGAAGCTAAGGCCTTCGGTACATCGTTTGACCTCATACCAATTGGTACGCTCTCAAACCGTCTCAAGCTCTACTGTAATATTCAAACCGCGAATAAAAGTGTGCATTGCCAGAACTCTTCAGCGTACTTTCTCCCGGAATATCCGGTTTGACTCTCGCAATCGCAGTATAGGTGAAGGTATTGTGTTATATGCGAGATTTCACGACGAATGTGGTAAAGTTCTCGAACGTTTTCACCCGCGATCATCTCATTCATACATGGTATTATGGTGCCCTTCTCTGCAATGTATACCAATTTGAATCTCGTAGTAGGAAGTAATATTCTACATACATCGGGTTAAGTTCTCGGAGGGTAACGTTTTCTACAAATCTTTTGAAATATATATGTAACGTTCTACAAATGTTTGGCTTTGTACTTTAATATTCTAACCGTGAACTAAAGTGTCCATTACCAGTAGTGTATAAAGGAT
>NW_027470585.1:0-35743 GCF_051020765.1 Lasioglossum baleicum
CCCTTAATCGATCCTTATCGGCGCTCGATAACCTCCTGGCTCGAATCTGCCGTTCGACTTTCAAGGATTTGCTACTTGGACCAGTCGTCTTCGGAGAGTTTCTGCAGTAAAACAAGGAATCGTGGCCGATTCGGCTTCATGGCAGTCGTTATTCCTTCGGTGCCTGAGTTTTCCACGAATTCGGACCATTTCAGTTTAGAGAACTACTCGATTGGGCTATTTATCTTAACAATATAAACAGCGAAGGAAATAACTCCGTTCCGTCGATTTCTTGAAATTCGAAGACCAACGAAGTCGATAAGATAAGGTAAATTGTATATCAGGAATTTTAGCGTTAGAACAAGTAATTATTTTTAAAATAAATTATTGTTCTGCTTTGCGAAGGTAGTCGACTGGCTAAATGAGCGACTCCTACGCCATTCCTCAAAAATTTGCAACGATTTACATAGGAATAATATTAAATAGGCTAGTGAAACTCGCAACCAACAATACAAATTCCAGATGTTCGCGGATTCTACTGTAAAATCAACTTAAACTCAAAACCCTGCCACCCTTCAAGCTTCGTTGTAAAATCTTCTAAAAATAAATCAATCCCATCGTTCCGTCATTTCATCGTTATTATTACATATCGAATAACAACGATCCAATTTCGTAAATCAACGATGCAACCTCGAAATATCTTCTTCATCTTATAAATCACATAAATTCGTCATAAAAATCTAAAAATAAATAAATCCCATCGTTCCGTCGTTTCACCACTATTATTACATATCGAATAACTATCCAATATCGAATAACAACTATCCAATTTCGTAAATCAACGATGCAACCTCGAAATACCTTCCTATAAACTACTTGAATTCGACATAAAATCTTCTAAAAATAAATAAATCCCCTCGTTCCGTTATTTCACCGTTATTATTACATATCGAATAACAACGATCCAATTTCGTAAATCAACGATGCAACCAACTTTGAAATGCCTTTCTATAAACCACGTGAATTCGTCATACAATCTTCTACAAATAAATAAGAATCTAGATCCTATAATCCGTTGCACCATTATGATGTTACACGGAATAACGACCTAGAGACGCACACGCGTCGCTGGTTGAACCCTCGGTTCCATCGAACGGCTTCGAATATCAACTCACCCTCTTCTACCCTCTTCCAACCCTCTTCTATCCCTCTGCACACTCGCTCGGAGGACCTAGCATTTATTTTCCTGGCGTGCGTCGCGGTTGCACCGGGATATCCTGCCCTTCGCCCCTCGAGTCGTGGATCAGCCCTTGTTCCAGAAGAAAGCTCGGCCGGGAAGCCGGAAACGGAATCCCGGGGAGCAACTGTCACCAGAGGGACGGGTTACGGAATATCCGCGCATCTTTCACCGTCCGTCACAGTGATTTCCAATTTATCTCCATCGGCGAAACCCCGGCCGCCGCGCCGTCGCCATTTTCCCTGGCAAATGCCACGCAATCCCATCGACTCGATTTTCCCATGAAGCCTCGCCCCGTTTCTCTCCTCGGACACAACGCGACCGCCTGTTCCGAGGATTTAATCCCCTAATCGATCCTGCCAGAGACAGTTCTGTTACGCGAGTTCACCGACGAGCGATGCTTCTCGTTCACGGATTTTTACCATTTCAAAATCTATCTCCCTTATTTCCTTTCCACTTCTTTTCCTCCGTTAATTCGAATTGTTCGTTAAGATGTAATTGCCAAGACCAGAGGATCGTTGTACCGCTAACACGTGATTTGTAATAATTATTTTATCACAGAGTGTTTCTTGGGGGCGCAGTCGCGTACTTTACTTAGATTTCTATTTTATTTTATTTCGATCTGATTTATTTCTTCAGTCGCACTTCCAAATTGATGGTTTCATCGTGTAATATTAATTCTAATTACCATACAACGATGCATTATCCAACAAATTAACCTGCTAATCGAACAACTGACTAATTTCTAAATAATTATCTCTAAGTAATTCTATCTGATTTATTTCTTCAGTCTTTGAATTAGAGGTTTCATCTTGTAAAACTAATTTTAATTACCATACGATGCATCGAATTAACCAATAAATTAATCGGCTGCTAATTAAACAACTGAGTATTTCTAAATAAAGAAACTTTCCAGAGGAAAATTGCGCGATTTCAAAAGAATTCTTGCGCGATTCTATTTCTCCTTACACCTTGCCATTGTTTCCTGGCGAACAACTCGTCAGCCGACGGGTGGTTTACAACTAAATTCCAGCGATACAGCCAAAACGACTCGCCCCCTATATTTCCGTACACGTTATTTCCCAGTTTCGTCTGTCCCGGCGTTTTCTCTTCCTTTTATTTCCCGAACGCGGGGATCGTTTTGCCAGGAAAATGAAGGCTGGCCGGTCTTCGAAAAATTGGAAAACGGACCGGGCACGGGTACGGGCACGCTGTTAATGGAATTTCTGCCTCGCCATTCCGGTTGCTGCAGTTTCGATTAAAATTCGCCGGGGGTGCACCGTTCGGGAAGACTTGGAACGCGATGGAAGTTGGAAACCGGGACGAGAAGACAGGTGTACCCGCCAGATAGCGAATTAGCCGGTGTGAAATGTTCGATGGAACGTTGTCGGCCGAAAGTGTTATTGCGATGTTTTATGAAGACCGCGGGCCCAGCAGAGAGAATGATTTATCGTCGAGATACGCCAACGGCACGATAATGTCCGTGTAACAGGCTGTCCGACGTGACGTTGATACCAACAGTTTATAATTCGGTCATCGGGACCATTGCGAACCGGGCCGCGTTGCTACGTTAATTTCATCTGCCAGCTATTTATCCCATTTTACACCGGCTTTTCCCGCCAATCCCAAGCCCGATCGTTTTCCAACCGAGTTACGCAAAATTATGCAAAGCTTCGTGCCATTTTCCCCCATCAATTCAAGAACAGACGATGCAACTCTCGCGTTAGAAATATGGAATTGCAATAAAACTTCCAGTCCCGCTGTTGCGAAATTGTTTCCACAAATAATTTCCCACCGTTGCGAATTTTCAAACGATCGTTTCGCGATGGAAATTACGAGAATCTTGCTTCGCGTTGTTTCCGTGATGGGTACGTAATAAATTTGCGAGCTGACTTGTTTTTATGAAATTTAAAAGTTAAAGCGTTGATTTTGAAGAGACAGAAAAGAACGAATAAAAAGTTTACGAATGTTAAGTCTAAGGAAAATTAAATAGTAAAAGGAGTTCGAAGGAAAGAGAAATAAAATTGTTTCGACAAATAATTTCTTACCGTTGCGATTTTTCACACGATCGTTTTGCGATGGAAATTACGAGAATCTTGCTTCGCGTTGTTTCCGTGATGGGTGCGTAATAAATTTGCGAGCTGACTTGTTTTTATGAAATTTAAAAGTTAAAGGGTTGATTTTAAAGATACGGAAAAGAGCGAATAAAAAGTTTTCGAATGATAATTCAAAAGAAAATTAAATAGTTAAAGGAGTACAAAGGAAAGAGAAGTGCTGTAGGAGTATTGCAATATAAAGGGCAATTTTGAAGCCAACATTTCTCGAGTCTACCTTTCCCGAATATCTGTGCTCAAATAAACGAAGAAATTTGGAGAAGTGACGGAAGATTGTTATTACTGTCAACAAGAAACCTCGATAAAATCCTCTTTCACCGGAGATATTTGACGTGTGCTCCTTTGATTTCAATGCAATATTGAAATCGCTTGTGAATCACGAATCGATATAGATATATCTTCAAACATTCCTATCTTTCTCCGTATTGTCCCACATACAACAATCTCCCCACTCATTCCCACAATTCAATTATATTTCCAACAAAATTATTCTCTACGCTCATCAATTTCAAAACCCACCTGAATTTAATACAATATTCTTTGTTAATACTCGGTGTATTCTTACAACAAATGACAATTAACACAGAGTGCTCACGTAGAGATAATACAAAGTGCAAAATAATAATTGCCTTTAAATCTATTGTGTGTTTCATCAAAAATCTTTTCTTCTTTGTCTCTCAACAACGCTTCAGTGGTATATTTTTTAAAAAAACATCGTCACCATACGTTCCATTAACCCTTTCACGTGTAATCGTTTCAGACAGCCTTAATCCGATTGTCCACCTAACTCACTAGCGCCACCACGGTCCATATTTCCACGTAAATAAACGCAACGTAAATATCGTAAATATCCTCGAATTGTTTTCCGATTTTACTCGTGCAATCTCGCAATTATCTTCTCGCTACGCGTGTTATATCGACATCGCGAACAAAAATATCGTGGCTTGATCGCGAGCGGATTTGAAAAAATAGAAGAAAACACGAAGCGCGAAATCTTTCGTCCAGAAGCGGATAATCCCGGATAGCTCGTCGATAGCGAGTATCTCGCACGCGTAATGGCGGGTCCGTTGAATACGGAATGAAGTCCTTGTTTAGGTCGAGAACGAGGCGTATTAATAGGATTTGGCCGGGCGAAAATTCCATCGGGGTGGAAAAACAGCGACGCGATAACAACTGAATCCTCGAGATACGATTAAACGGGGAAATTTAAAGCAATTATTCCGCGCGGGAAAACCACTCGACCGTGCTTTTATGAAAGCACACCAGCCGTGGCTCTCTCGATCGTTCTATAACGCCGGTGATCGAGGTTTCGAGTTAGAGAGTCGATCGAGAGTCGATCGAAAGCCGAACGTCAGTGGAACGAGTCGGCCGATAGTCCGGCGTCCCGCTCCGATAATTCGGCTCCTCTTTCGTTAATTTCAGATCAAATCTCGCGTTGCTTTCCCTCGTTACGCTTCATCGAGTATTCCGAGAGTGCTCGGACTTATATCTACGACGAAACACGATCGTTCAAAGAATCTTTCAGGAGAAAGTATTCCAGCCGCGGGAAAGTGTCTGTATTTTTCATTCAGAGTGTATCACCGGGTGAAAAGAAAATCGCATCAATCACGTCGATTTTATGTTCCGCTGCTTCAACTACTTCGCGTTAGTTGCGATAGAGGTTTTAAGTTGAGAAAGTGATCGATGATCGGTCACTAGTCAGACGGTTCTCTTTGCTACGCCTCTTTCCTTTTGTTATTCTTAGCAAAAGTGGCCACTCCGATGACGTCACGCTCCTTTCTACTTGTCATACTTGTGCCAGTGAAACCACTTAGCCCTGTCAGCCGCGGAAAGTATGGGTTTCGATATTTTCTTACGTTCCTGTCCTTTCAACGCGATGGATAATATCTGGAATTGCAGCGAAGTTCATCCCTTTGCTTTCACAGCGTACTATTATGCTTGTCTGTGTTATAACAGGCTCTTTTAACCGTTTGAAACTAGCAGTGATACGGGTTTGAAATTGTAACGCGGACGGAAGGTCGACTGACAGTGGAAAAGTCGACGATTGGTCAGACACGCGTTAAAAGAAATTTCGATTCTCTTATTATTATTCCAGCAACGATATTATGGTTCTTTTGCTTGATATACTATGTCAAAAGCAAAAGTACACGGAGTTTGAAGAGTTTATTACACGTTTCTCCGTTTATGCTTTGAAAAACAGCTCATTGAAAGGGAATAATAGCTGTCAACGGTGAAATATATTCGAGTATTATTTTTAACGGCAAGCATCATCGATCATTTTTTCGGCGGAATCTCAAGCAGTTAGCCGTAATACAATTTTCTTGTCCGGTTATTTATTACCCCGATGCAATTTGGCTACCTTAACACGCGATAAGATCTCCGCGTATCGCGATTTTTCACTCATGCCCCATTCGTTAACGACGTTGTGTTTTAAAAGATCGTTAGAGGCCATTAGTTCGAAGTTGCTTTGCTTCCGCGCGATTTATGTCAGGGACTTGGCCTGCGTGTGGTCAGACAGAATGCTGATGGAAATGAATAATTCAGCCCGGCAGTCCAGAGTAATTAGGAACTCGGAGTAACATAAATATTGCATGTCATAAAATGGATTGTTTAGAAGGTATGGGATTGGTCAGAGGCAGAAAGAGGCTCGAAACTTTAACAAATTTTCATCGCCATCTTTTTAACTCCTTTCACTCCAATTCTTCGCCATAAATTTTTCATAATAAATATCATCCACCTATTCTATCTACCCTACGCAATTACTTCAAAAAGTTTCGCTACAATTTTGTTACTCGAACGTTCGCAAAATTTGTTAACTCTCGGCAATTTTTCCGTTACGGAAAAATAGCGATTCGAAGACTTTCCGCCACAAAGTTGCCGATATTTTCGAAACGAAAATACGAAAATAAGAAATCGTGTAAAAATTAAGACAGAGAATTATTTCACAACGATATTCCACGTATAAATGGCGAATGAAATGCTCTAATTTCCACGATAATTACACGGCGAAGCACGAGATAAAATTTCACGATACAGCGCATAAAACGTATAACTTATCTACTTAAGGATACGAATTATGCTTCATTTGAAACTTCGTCTATCCGTTTCATATATTTCGCTTGGTCACTTGGCCATTAGAAAATGTTCGAATATTCTACTCTCCTGGAATATTCTACAGGCGGAAAGAAAAAGGACGCAAAAGGCGGGAGCGAATTTTCCAGCTGGATCGTCGAGAAAGTTCTAAACGTTCGAATTCCCTCTATAATTACACGAGGAACCGCGAAAGGCGGAAAAAGAGCGAAGAGTATTAGCGAGGAACGAGCGGCTATTTCAGCCACGTTTCAGCGCATCCGGCAGGGTATCAGGAATAATTTCACGGATCGTAAACGCGAGGACGAAGGACCCCGGCGACAGCGTCGTTTTTCGCGCGACGCTCTTTTATGAAGCGCCGAACGGGCGGGATCAAGATGAAGCGAGGCGGAACCGAGCGGAGCTGGCACACGCTGGATCCCGGAGCGAAGGGAGAGCTGGTTCAGAGGCGCGCGATTGTTGCTAATTGCGCGAGTTAACTCGAATTAAGCGGCCCTCGAGTTTCCATAAATTTCGCACGACGACACGCTCCGTCTCGCGCGCTTCGTCCTCGCCTCGTAATTCGCCCATTCAGCGATCACCCTCGCGACTATCCTCGCACACTATTCGCGGGCTTAGTCGCAAATTGTCGGGCGTAATAGTCGTGCGACGAATTTTCCAACCTTTCCAATGTGGACACCGACGGAGTGCAGAAAGAAGTTCGAAAGAAATTCGGGAATGCCGATCTGGAGATGAGTTTTACTACCGTAGCAGGTCAACGCCCGCTTGGATGAATTAGTGATAACTCGAATGAACACAGACAGGGTCGTTCCTCGAAAATAAGCGATAAATAGCGGCCTCGAGCGTTCAACTAATATCTCAAGTGCGCGTGGAAAGATAAATGTGACAAGAGGGTCGTAAAATTGTATATCTATGTATCGTATGAAAGTTTAAGTATAAGATCGAATGTTTAAGGTTCGTGACCCACTGGAAGAAAGGCATGAATGAAGAAGTCGGTAATAGCTAGAGCTGTGTGCAAGTAGAATATATAATAAATTATTTGTATATTAGAAGACGATCTTTTCGTTTCCCACTTAAGATTCCTATACTATAGTTTGAGGATTTTCTTAGGCAAATAACGATTTAATCCCTTCATGAATATATATTCCGAGAGTTTGAAGACGATTTCCCATTTAATCACCGTGTCTCACATCTCGATAAGATTTTATCGTAAATTGTTATGTGACTATCTTAAGGGATCGAATATTATTCTTTTGTAACAGCGTGTGTAAATTTTCTTCGAAAGAAAATATCAACAACAGTAATCTCTGCTTTCAACTCTTTTATTCTAATTTACTCTAATAATTCTAATACCAGGAATCTTCTAATTTTATAATTATTTAAGCTCGCAGCGTGTACATCTCCTACGCTTTTAAAAGACTTCTAAAAGGCACTGGTCCGCAAATCCGAAAAGCAAGCTCTAAATCCACCGCGACTCCCGCACCCCTGGAATTCTCCAAACGTAAATTACCCCTCGCCTATCTTTAACCGAAAGCACCTCTCGTTTCCTCATCTGTCCCTCTTAATTAAACAAATAATTAAACCTTCTTTGCTCCTTTCAGTCAGCCTCGTCCTTCTACCCCTCTTCGTCCTTTAATTCCCCAGCTCGAGTAACGATCATTTACCCTAATCATTAACCGCTCTATCCTCGACTCCGTTTAAATCCCGGCATCCCCGAAATAACCACCCGAGGATGATAAATCTTTCTCTGCTTCGAAAAACCACCCTTCGAGCCTACGACCCACAAAAATTCCCCGAGTCACCCTTCTCTCACCTTCCGATTCTTCCTCCATTACTCTCCCTCGGCGTTACCTTTCCAACCCCTGCCGGGATATTCATACCGCCGGCAGGAAACGAGAACACGATTTCTTGCAGCGGTGAATTCACCCTAATGGAGGCTCTGTTCGAACCTTGTTCGAGGATAATTCGAGCGATCGCCGAGATAAATCGTTAGCAGCTAGCTACCGGCGGCCGTCTTAATGGTCGGCCTTCCTCCATGATAAACGATACTAATCTGTCGGTGCTAACCGTGATACGCGATCGACGTATAGACCCAGCGGAACACCGCGGCGGTCCTCGAGTTTGCAAAGATAACTTTATCATCCCCGAAACACGTCATGACTCAGGAGTCAATTCTCGGTCAACCCACGAGGGATACATATCTCACCCTCCTGTCTCGTCCGAAATAAACCAGAGTCCGCTGATAGTCCATCCTGGTCATGGTCAATCCATATTTCCAAAACACACCCCTTCCCTATCATATCAGGTCTCTTATATATAAATAAAGATTCTATTAGGTCGGTCAGAAAGTCTTAATCTTGAATTTATTATAACGATAATATCTTTGAAAAGTTTTTCATTAAAATTCGTTTGAATTTCATAAAAATATCATCGCGTGGAGTAAACACTGACGCGGTTATCTCGTACTCGCGATTAATCGTAAGATTTACATGAATTAGGTACAGCTTCTTTCGAATTTTAACGTAGTAAAGTAATTTTAACAATTTGTACGGTACGGTGCTATGGTAATTTTCGTAGCTATCGCGATTCTCGAGGGTATTGTACCTTTCATGCTTTATTTCTCATTTGTTTCGCGTAAACTGCAACTTTATTTTCACGTAAGGTCGTTGTGAAAATCGCGATGAATGGTTTTTGTGCCATCCACGACCACGCACGTCGTGTTTAAAAGGTTAAAATTCGTTCGATAGAGTCACCGCGAGAATTGTCCCGTGACAAGTTCCTGGATCCGTTGGAAATCGCGTTGAATTCGGGATAAACGGGAAGGTTAACGGGAAGACTGGGAACAACGAGGTTCTGGATGAGAAAGGAGGAGAGAACGGGAATAGTGGGCCGTTGTTGCCACGGAGAACCCGTTCGGGGTTACGTAAAGCACGGTAATGAACGGTGATCGGGCGCGTACCGCTGATTATGGTCGCTCGTTTATGAAACGGTGCACGCGAGACGTGGTTAATAGTCCGAGGCAATCGATTGTGTAAGTAATAGACGGCAGGTTATATAAATGATGCTAATGTCGTTGCCGAGGCACCAAACGGCCGGAGTGAAGGGAGGCGGTGTTTTACGGAAATTGTGGAGAAATTTTGCGCAAACGTTCACCTCTTGGGGATACGCCTGTGGTCGCTGTGGTTTCTGTTTCGTACTCGACAGAAACCGATACTACTGCCACTGGTTAAATAACCGGCGAGAAAACGAAAGGGAAATTTTTTTTAAATCGAAGAACAGATGCTGGAAAAGCGAGTATATTTCAATGCAATTTCCAGTCTTAACTAGATTCACATAGAAGTCCAAATGATTAGTGAAAATATGCAGCTGCTTTTGGTAAAAATTATACCAATTACCTTTTATCTTTTCGTTACAGAGAAATAGTAATTCAAGGACTTTATCTCATAAAGTCGACGACACTTTTAAAACGGTGAATAAAAAATCGTATGGAAATTAAGACAAGGTAATAATATTAAACTTGATACATCAATTAATATCGATCTTTAGAATCTGATTAAGTAGCAAAGGGTTAATTGATACCGTTAATTTCTCCCGCGTATTTCTAACTTTCTTTTCAAGCACGTGTTCGCTAATCGCAAACGATACGCGCATTAAACGAATTATCTATTTAATTATCATTAATCGTATCAGATCCTATTCAATTATCGCGAAACAATTTTACTATATGTAAATATGCGTCATTAATTATATACGAACTACCTAAATCAAATATATATTACATTTATTAATTTCTACGTAATCGTGTTTTCTATTCGACAATTAGCACGTTTCCGAATTAAACGCATTCCGTATTCCAGTACACTTTAAACGCGACAACCATAAGTAGCAACGTGGTTCGAACTTAATATTTACAAGGAATCCTGTCCTGGATAAGTCCAGCCCAGGAGAGGCGCAATTAATTTCCCGGCAAGATAGGTACCCGCGGCACGTCAGTTTTCTTACGAAAATTATAATTAATCGACCAGGCCGCCGGCACAACCACCGACTTATAATAATAGATAACTTGTTGTCGAATCGGATTAGAAGCCGCACGGCACGCGAATCCTCCTCGACGGTTAGCTTTATCGCGCAGCTGAATGAAATACGATCCATAATGGCGCAGAGCGGCGTTCTCCTACCGTTAACTCCGCTTCGGCCATAATCTTTATCGTTAATTCCAGACCACGTTCGACCGACCGGTGCACTTGCCTCTTTCCCAACCAAGCCTCGGCCAAGTTGAGACCAAGTTCGCTCTACCCGCCGCGCTTCTTCGGAGCCTCTAGTTCGGAATATCCTCGGGTATCTTCGCGCCGAGGCTTTCGGCTAATTAGGGGAATTGATTAAGCCGGCAGAGTTTCCGGGAAAGTGGAATTTAAATTTCTGCACCGCGCGATGAATTTCATTTCGAGTTCGAGAAGGAATCGAAGCAGGGAGATCGATACGCAACGCACGCTCGGTTACGCGCCGTGAATTCTGCGCGAGGGTACGAGAAAGGAACACGAGTGGAAAACGGAGGAAAGAGAGGAGAGAGAGAGTCCAAGTTGAAGAACGCAGGGTACGCATTGATCCTGCGGACTGGTTGAGCTTGTTGAAGCTCTTCGGCCTTGTAAATTAAGCTCTATTAATATCTCAAGCACGCCTGGCTTGCCGGGGCGCCGGAATTTCAACCCTGGTGCGTAAATCAAGTACTACTAGCAAGCACACACTATACTCTATACTCTCTCTCCCTCTCTCTATACTCATCTCCCTCAACCCCTGAATTCTCGAGTTCTCGACGCTTGAATTTGTGATTTATTTCCATCTTTTATTATTTTCCTCCGGTCAGAGAGAGTGTATTGTACACTGTATATTTTTCTACGTTCTGAATATTTCCCCTGAAATTTTTTCTGCACAGTGTTCTCTTCACCTCTAGAATTCTTTATTCGATTCGGTATTATTGCTTTTTGTTGCGATATTTTTCTTTTTTTTTTAATACGCGAATTTCCTCATTGATTTTTTAACGAGAGGGATTTTTTTTAGAATTTCCAACGGAGTTAAAGGGGGCAGGGGTAAGAGGAGAAGTTTTTATTAGAGAATTTCAAAGTGAAATTGAATGTAAAGAAGAAAGATTTTTCTCTCTCTACAAACTTCGTTTATTTGCCGAACCCCCTTTTTTTCCCCCTCGCTACACGCGCTTCGGGATTTTTTCCAATGCCAGGGAAGAAAGAACTTGAAGTAGGGGGACGTATAATAGGGAAATAGGGAGAAGAGTGGGGAATTATTGAAGAAGAATTAGCGGAAAATAAAATCGATATATCGGGGAATCGAACCCTATCCAACCAGGTGAGAATCGACGACTCTACTCACTGCCCAACTATCCATCGTAAATTGAAACTCTCGTTTCAATTACTTCAAGTACCGCTTTATTTTATAGCTCTCGATAAGAAGTATACTAGTACTTTTCTTCGTACTATGTATTAATATTATTTTATAAATATAATTCTCCAATTTTGCAATGATTATAAATACCCTTGATAATGCTTTTAACGTTTTAAATGTTTTTTCAAACATTTATCTAGGAATGGGACGAGTACGGCCTTGAATAAATGTCAAGAGTGTATGGGACCCAGGACGATGTAAGAAATGTTTGATAGGGATCAGTGAAAGTTTAGGTATACGTCCTGAGTGCCCGAAGTACCTGGTCCACCCAAGGGATGCATAGGAAATGCGCGAATGAGAAAGAAAAGACAGTATAATTTCAGTTTTTAACCCTTTGCGTACGAGAAACGAAATACTAAATAATTAAAAATAATAAATCCTGGGGAATTTTCTGAATTCAAAGATACGTACAACATCGATGATAATGATAAAACTGTTTCTCGTTACAAAGGGTTAAAGTAAAAGCATTAATTCAGTTTCTAAGAAGAGTTCAGAGTCAGTTGTAAGTCAGTTTCTAGTCAGTTGTCAGTCCAGTTTCTAATCCAGTTTAATTATCGCTTCGATAAAGTTATCGTACTTCCATCAAGAAGTAACAATATTATTTAAGTTAATTGAACCCTATATTTCTTTTTAATACTATTATTCCTAAATTTTATCCCTGCAGATATAAGATATAAGATATAAGAAACTCGAACCCTATTTTTTAACCATTATAGCTTCGATAATATCGCTGCACCATTTTGCAATAATTGTCGGTGCAACCGGTAAACCAATTTCCACTCGTTCCCGATAACTTAATAATCCCTCGAGCAGTTCCATTATTCACCCCCAGCCTGTTAAACGCGATCCTTTCGCCGTTTTTTCATCGCAATTTCATGTTTCTACGGTGCATACCGACACACGCCCTTCGTTCTAATCTCATCGCGATTCACCTCATCCCTTAATCCCGCTTTAAAACGCGTCGCGAGCTTTGTAACCTGTCTCGCAGCCATGGAATCACCGTGTTTAACGTAATCTCCCGATAACGGCATCGTTGTAACGCGGGTCGCGCGTTAATTTCACGACCTCCTGCATGCTCGATGCGTATTATTCCGGCTTCACCGTGTACCCACGACCCTTCAGCCATCGCGGAGGTTGAACGCGCCCTCGAAACTCGCCCTGTTTCCCGCGAATTTCCCGCAAGATCCACGAGAACTCGAGAAAGAAAGTTGCGCCACTCCCGACGACTCGCGTCTTTCGTTTCGTCTCTATTTTTAACGAGCAACCCGTGAATAAAATAAATCATCCCCCTCGTTCGCGATGCAGAGGGACATAAAACATTTCACCGTTTCCTCTCTCTTTGCCAGCGTTTTATTTAACACGCGACTCCTTGTCCATTTATCAAACATTCATCGCAGACCTTCAGCCCTTCCCGCCCCTTCGCTACCCTATTATCTCTCTTATCTCTTCCATCTCATCCAGTGTCAGCGCTGTGTCTATGGTTATGAAAAGTTTTATGTTTCCCTCATTCCCTGTTACTCGTTTCTAGCCCCCTTTTTCCCCCTGGTCTTTTTCAGCCTCGAGATTGACGTCGAGGAAAAAGGGGACGATGTTTGGAGAGCGCCGGAATGTTTGTTTCGCAACGATCAACAGCGTGTTGTGATATCGTCGCGATTTGCTGCCGGTGGATTTTCGATCGCGAGAGTAATTGTTAGCCTGTTATACTGTTAGGCGCGATATGTTACACGCTCAACGCCGAGATTGCTCTCCGCTGTGCGTCGCGCCATTAGGAATACAAACCACCAATTACAAATCCCGCAATTGCCTCTGATATAAAATTACAATGCGGTGTGCTCGCGTGCGTGCCCGGATTTGTCTCCTCGATAATAGCCCGATGACAATATTCCGCGTAACAATTCCTCCGTTCTCAATTGTGGTTCTCTGTTACAAGCGGATCCGTTCGCAGCAGCGATTTTTTCATCGTTTCTACCTCATGCCGCACGAGAAATTATTATTTTCGCTTAACAATCGAAGATTAATAAGCGTCGAAAGATCTATTCTAGTTTTTATCGACCTGGTGTGACTAAAAAAGAGCAACAATTACACACCTCTTTTTTGCTTTTTATTCGGTAATTCGAGAGAAGAGGTACTCACGACTCACAGGTTTGAAAAGATTACTTTGCTAATAAATAACTACATATTCCTGTTCAATTATTTCATTTATGCGAGATTAGAGGAATCAAAGGAATCAGGTTGCACATCTTCGTTTAGAAAATCCTCACGACCCATCTAAAAATTGTAAATAACAATTAACGTCGTCTAAACGAAAAGTTCGCTATCTTAAAATCATCTGGCAATCTACTCCCAATTGGAATTCGAAGAAACCTAATTAAGAACGCGAATCGAGCTTTCTTAAATCGTCAAAGTACCAAAAATTGCGATGATCCAAGAGATCTAAATCTCTGTTAACTATTTCATTGCACCTATCTGGACTCACGACTCACTTAAAAATTGCAAACAACAACTAACGTCGTCTAAACGAAAAGTTCACTGTCTTAAAAATCATCTGGCAATCCAACTCCCATATGGAACTCGAAGAAACCTAATTAAGACCTCGAATCGAAGTATCTTAAACACGCAAAGTACCTAAAGTACCAAAAATTGCGGTGATCCAAGAGATCTAAATCTCTGTTAACCATTTCGTTGCACTTGCCTGGAATGCAGGTGAGACCAGGCCAAAAGCTCGGCACACCACGAAGAGGAACGAAACGAGCTGGAACTGCCACGGAGAAGTTTAAGATGGCTACCATCCACAGCAACGGTTATCAGATGCGAGTTTCGAGGACCGGGATATCCGAGATTTTCGACGAGTTCGCGCTTATTAATATTCGAGGAACAGCTCTAAACCCGAGGGCGCAGCATGGCGGCAGAGATTCGAGATCTCGAACTGGAGCTTTCGTCGGGACACTGGAACAACTTCCTGCTAATTCCTTCGCTCGATTTTCCACAGCCAGGCGCTTGATCCTTGTTATTAATCCGATAATAAGTGTCTGATTGAAGATGAGCGGGTCGACCCGCCGGCTTAGGGTTGTTACAGGAATTTCGACGGGGGTCGAGGGCTTTTTAATCGGAATACCGAGTCGACGGTAAATTTGACGAGTGGAATTTCCAACTGGCCAAGTTCCCCGGTGGCAGTAATTAATGGCGGTTCAGAAATTCGAACTTCCGTTGGTTACCAGTTCGATTATTATTGCCGCTGTTGATGAACAGCGATTGTTTTCCGCGGGAAATGTTAATACGGAGTTGAAGAGGAGACAATGAAGATAATTATTTACATTTTTATCCTGATATTCTGTACCAAGCACCGATGAAACGATCTTCTTCGAATATAATTGAGAGTGGAGAATTTTGAGGATTACAAAATTAAATTCTTATACGTTCTAAATTTGCGAGATTTAAGTAGTACGAATCAACCATTAAAACTACTAAAACCTTAAGATTACGATTCTCATTAAGTAATAAAGAGAAAAGAGAACTTCCTTCCCTGAAAACTAATTATTACAAAATTCTAACACATGCTTATATTAAAATTGAAAACAGACTCCAAGTTAAAGCAAAATATTCGAATAATTTCTACCAAAGCCTTCCACGATCTCCATCGCGATTAAAATTTCTTTCCCTGGAAATTCATTAATTAATACAGACGCGTACAAAGACTGAAATAAACAGAAGGTTCGAGATAAAAATGTAGAATTATTTATGTGGGATTGAACAACGATGAGATAGGTTTTTCCAGCGAGATAACATACGAGACCAACAAGATGGCCGCCGCGATTTCTTCGACGACCAACGAGGGAACTTGGAACACGAAACTTTGGAGAAAGTATTTACCCAAGTTGTCGCGGATTCGATTGCTTTCTCGTTATGAAACGACGCGGACGGAATGTAAATCGAAGTGACGCGAGATCGAAAACGTGACGCAGCTGTCACAATCGACCGATCGATCGATGTATCCAAGCAACGGATAAGCCTGTTCCGTCTTCTCGGTTCCTTTGATTTCATTAGGTTTAATCGCGTACAAGGACGCCGATGACACTTCCGTTCGGCTCGCGGACGAGTAATCGAACAATGCCGGCTATCTGAACAATGAGATCTTCTTCCAGACGATCATAGTCTTCGGGGGGTATTGTACAGACTCGAATTTTGCGGATGGCAAGTCGAAGCTTCCTCCAAGATGCAAACCACGGACACGAAGACGAGAATGCAAGCGGAAAGACTTTGGGGAGAGTAGTTGAATTATTCATTTTAACGCGCGACCGAATTTCCTCGTGACTTACTCGCGAAACTTCGTCGCTGTTGATGGAAGAAAGAGAGAGGGAGAGAGAGAAAGAGAGAAAAATTAGGAATCTAATCCAAAAAGCGTAAACTCACTTTCTGTTTCGTCGAAGTAGATCTTTTCGGATATTTACGTCGAGTATACTCGCGATGAACACGACGAGTATATTCGAGAAGGACACGGTTAAAATGTAAACTTTTGAGGAAATATATAATTTGTCGCTTGAAAATAATGAATATTTTATTAATTATAAGTGTAGAATATTGAGAATTAAACGAAACGCTTAGAGAGTTAGGGGTGCAATGGACGACGACGTTGAAACGAGGGTTTTTGGAAGCAGAGGAAGATACTGTAGCGAGGCTTTGTCACGTGTGATTATGGCATACTGGTATAGTCAAAGTGACATCGTGTCCTTGTCAAATCTGTCACACTCGAGAGCCTGTGCGCGTATATCGATTGTCGAAACAGGAATTTGAGCAGGTCTAAGAGTTCCATGTCGCGTCTTATAGCCTGACAACCCCTTGTGACGTCAACGTCTGACGAAAGGTCCTTAAAACAGAGACGAATCTTCGCTGAATTTTCATTAATAACTATACCACGAATAATTCGTTTTTGAAAAAGCACATTTCGTATAATTTCACTACGAATATTAATATTTAAAATGGAAAAATAGGTGCCACGACACAGATGCCACGGGAAAATTCGCAATACGCGTAAAGCGAAGGAGTTTGTTAGGAAAAATACAAATTACAGAATGGAAGTCGCGGCAACAATGAATGTCCCGAGGGATTTTCATGCGTTTTTATAGATTTTCCTGCATTTTTATAGATTTTCCTGCGTTTTTATAGATTTTATGGGGTGAGAGGTGGTGACGACCTTAGTCCTAGCGACTAGGGTGGTTTTCTGGACTTTGGAAAAGGCAAGTAAGGGTGAATAATATGTAAATAAGGGCCTCTTCGCACAGAAAACGTAATATTTTATTTACCTTAATTACTTTTAATACCTGATTTCGCTAAACCGTTCTCCGTATCTCCAATAACCATATTCAACGATGGAAACGAGAAATTAAAAGACAACTCGGCACCATGATCTCTAAAAACGCTCTGCGTGAATTTCTTTCGCTTTCCGTGTCCCTGTAAAGCAATTCCCGACGCGGTTAAACCATTTGCAAGGGAAATAAATACCCGAGGCAAGGTTAAAAATCGTCAGAACGCTGTCTCGACCGCGGGAGAAAAGCTTCGACGCGGTAACAACGTTGGAACAATCGAGTAGAATAAACAAAGCTCGGGGAAAGTTGCGGAAGACGGCGGGAAATCACGGAAAGCTCGAGTTCCCTAATTACAAGTATCCCTGTCGGAGTTGCCAGCGCGGCGGACTTTTCAATTTTCATTTCGTATCGATGTCGAACAACGATACGACTTAACAGTTCCGCCTGGCGAGGTAATGGCGAACTTCCGCGGGTAGTTTCTCCTCGACAAACCTTCCTCCACGCTCGGTCTATTAATAATTCAACATCTTTGTTTCATCGCGATACGCTCAACTGCCGAAGAATCTTTACCTCGTCTCGCGTTTTAGTCCATCTACACCGCGATATAACTTTCCCGAGCGCAGCTTCCGCTTCCTCTTCGCCACTCCAGCTTCGCCTTTTCATCCCCCTTTTTCATTAAGGCTACCGTCCACGGTCTTAAGGCGCGTAATTTTTCCACTTATTGCGCGAGAATCTTCCATCCACTCGATTTATTCTACCCATTCATTTTCCCGACAGCCCTCGTCCACCTATTATGGTATTATTCGTAAATATAGATTTTAACGCGTGTTTATATAAATCGGTGTAACGAAAGATCGATGTTCAACCCTTTCGATACGGTTGGTTTCGTTGTGGAATCAAAAGTGCAGAAAGATTACGCGAACAAAGTGTTTAGCATTCGGGATCAATCTTTTTGAAAGAAAGAAAAAAGAAAGAAAGAGGAAACAAACCATCGTAATACGGTTTACCATTCTTTGCGAATAACGTCTTGCAATTTTTTGCGAAGAGAGTTAATCAGAACGATAACACTTGTCTAATTTCTACGATATCTCTCATCCACCTACTATGGTATTCGTAAATATAAATTTTAACGCGTGTTTAAATAAATCGATATAACGAAAGATAGATGTTCAACCCTTTCGCTATGGTTTGCCTCGTTGCAGAATTAAAAGTGCAGAAAGATTACGAGAACGAAGAGTTTAGCATTCGAGACGCATCTTCTTGAAAAAAAGAAAAAGAAAGAAAGAACAAACCATCGTAATACGGTTTACAATTCTTTGCAAAGTTTGCTAACTCAACGCGTGTTTATATAAATCGATGTAACGAAAGACGGATGTTTAACCCTTTCGAAATATTAAAAAGCAAAAGCAAAAGTAAAACGTGGAAAAACTCTTGAAAAAATAAAAAGAAAGAAAATAGAAGAAATATGAATATAAAATGAAAGAAAAGAAGAAATATGCAGGATATCTGGTGGATCGGAAAATAGGAATTGCGGAAGCGAATGGCGCTAGAGCGAAGGCTGCTTACCCATCGGCCACCGGTTTTTCACGGACGATCGTGGCCATTGACGTGGATTTGCCAGCGAGCTGTTCCGGCTATCGCGAATCGCGTACACAATGTAAGCCGAGCTCGCCGCGCGAAAATAATACCATCCGCGAGTGATCATGTTCGGACAGCGAATCGATAATCGGATCGCCGATCGGATAACACAGGCTCGCCGAGGGCATAAACGCGTTCCTCGGTGCAAGGAATAAAGCGACACCGGGGATAGACGGAAAATTTATAGGGGAAAAGCGCGAGCGAGACGCCTATGCGAGCTGTTATTCACGGTGGCGAGAGAAAGCGTTCGGTATTAACGCTAAACGTACCAAGCGGGGTCAAATCATCCCTTTCAAACTTTACTTTAAAATTCTACGTTCATTGTTATTTCTTTCTCTCGATGAATTTTTTCCGACGAGCTCGGTAAATGTTTCCGAGAGATCTCTGGGGGCACTACGATGACTCCCCGGTAGTTTTTGAAATATCGCGGGTGGTTTTTAGCCAGCTCGAATTATTTGAAACTTTACAGTTTCGTATTCGAGGAGGAAATTCGCAATATTAGGAGTAGAAAGATGCGTTCTTACCCTTTGATACGCTTGGTGACGATCACGAGCACCTGGAAACAGAAAATAATAATTATCAGTCTTGGGTAGTTTTTATCGTTAATTTATTTTATTAACAAAACAATCATCGATCCAATTTCTCTAAAATACTCTTCCATGCTATACTTCCCTAAACACACATTTGGAAGGACTCTAAATATCTAAAACCGAGGAAGTAAGGCCGATTGGACCTCTTCCATCCTCCTTCCACATATTTCTATCGTTAATTTGTTTTATCAACAAAACTATCAATGATCGAATTTCTCTCAAATACTCTTCCACGCTATACTTCCTAAACACACATTGGAAGGTTTGTAGAATACCGAAAACCGAGGAAGTAAGGCCGAATAAATATCCTCCTTGGAGACGCATTAAACCGAGTCGTAAGATCGTTGGAAGCAGAGCACGCAGGATCCATTTCGATCGATCCACTTGGAATTCACCGAGGCCGGTTGCTAGCGTTTTTCGCTTTGCGGAGCGTGAGCGCGGAGCGTCGCGAGGCCCGCGCGTCCTCGCGCGAGCCCGCGCCCCACAATCGAATTCCATTCCGCTACCAGCAACCCCTTTAGTCCGAATAAATTCTTTTTTTTCCCACCGCTTTCTCCACTCGGCTATCCTTCAAACACCCCCGCGCGGGAAAACCTGTATTTCTCGCGATTTTTTCGGCGAGAACGCCGAGTAGAATTCCGTGTTTCGTCAGGAATTCGCCGCGATTAATTAACCCGCCAACTGGGTCACCTTTTTCGGCCAACCCTCCTTCCGACGGGAATTCAAAATCGATGAAACTTAATGCTAGCAGATTTTTAATTATTGCAAATGCGGGCGCGACGTGATTTGTAAGAGAAGGAAGGAAGAATTTCAAAGAACGAGTCGTTCGGCTGGAAATAACAACGAAGAAGCGACGAAAACGAAGAGGTAATTTATTTTTTAATTATCTATTCTATAATATTTCCGAGGTTTATTATTTATCGATTGTTAATTTTTTTCATTTATTCTCGGTTAATCGAGGTGCGCTGTTTGGTAACTATCGACTAAAATTTCTATACTAAAATACAAAAAGTGTTTATTATTTATTAATCGACGATTAAAGCTTTGCACTCGACGAACTTTTCATTACAGAAGAATAGTAATTCGAAGACTTTTCCCCGTAAAGTCGACGAGATTTTTTCAAACGGTAAATAAGAAGTCGTATGCAAACTAAAACACAGAATTATTTTGTTTTGATATTTCACGTATCGCTAGGTAATTTCAAATTTGATACATTAATCAATATCGAGCTTCAGAATCTGATTAAATGGCGACTGAGACTCGCCTCTCGAGTGCAAAGGGTTAAAATTATTTCCGATGTAACGAGAATTCGTTATTTATTAATTCTCAATTGAAGAATCTTGAATATTTCGCTACTTGATTTTACCGTGTTATCGAGGTGAAAATTGTTTGAATTTTGATAGATATAAACACGACGATTTTATTAAATATCATTTATGTAAATCCAGATAAAGTTTCTTCATCCCTCGTTGTACTTTCGCTTAACGAAGAACCGTTTACGTCGAATTAATCGACGAAAGGAGAGGAGAACGGAGAAAACGTTTGGAAGCGAGATAATCGCGAGGCTTTCTCGCGATTCCAGGAGGCGCGAAACGCCGAAAGTCCATTAGGCGATTTACCTGGGATTTCCTCGAACGACGAGTCGCCATTGACAGGACGAAACCGGCCGTTGTTCGCGTTAATAATTATCGACCAGCCGTGTCAGAAGTTAAACGAACAAGCCTGCAACGCGCCTTTGTGCCGCAGCTAGCGAGTTCCGCTCGGCCAATCGGATCAAGCCTGATCCTATACCCTTGCCAGCCGCGCGATGAATATTTATTTAGCTTGCCATAGAGAGAGAGAGAGGGAGAGAGGAGAGAAAAGGGAGAAAGAGAGAGAGAGAGAGAAGGAGAAAACGGCTAGAAGCCCCGGACGTTATCGCGTTCGCTCGATTTCAGCCGCACGAAAAACGATTAATCTCGGCCGCGGCCGATCCGAGCGGATTCCGAGCGGATTTCAAGCCGGAATATTCCGTCGCCTCGTCTACGCCTCGCGGAAACCAAATTTATTCGCGTCCATCGTACTAGCTTCCCATTTTTTTCTTCTCTTTTAGATAGTTTTATCACCTCTACGCGTAGTTCGATGTCACGCGAGTCTTTCTTCTTCCTTTTGGCCTCTCTTCCTCTTTTTCCGACACTCTTCCTACTTTTCGGCCTCTTGTACCCCTTTTTGGGTCTCTCATCCTTCTTTTCGGACTCTCTTCTCCCTTTATAGACCCACTTCCTCCGTTTTGAACCTTTCTTCCTCCTTTTCTGTTACTATTTCTCCTTTTCGGCCACACTTCCTGCTTTGCGGCCTCTCTTCTGTTTTTTTGGGCCTCTCGTCTTCCTTTCCGGAATTTTCGCCCGTTCCTTTCGGCCTCTTTTCCTCCTTTTCAGACTCTCTACCCCCTTTACAGTCTCTCTTCCACATTTTTGGGCCTTTCTCCCTCCTTTTCGGTCACTCTTTCTCCATTTAGGTCATTCTTCCTCCTTTTCGGTCTATCTTCTTCCTTTTTGGGCCTTTCTCCCTCCTTTTCGGTCACTCTTTCTCCATTTAGGGCATTCTTCCTCCTTTTCGGCCTCTCTACATCCTTTTAGAGCCCTCTTCCTACTTTTCGACCGCTATTCCTACTTTTCGACCACTCTTCCTACTTTTCGGTCACTCTTTCTCCTTTTCCGGCCTCTCTTCCACCTTCTCGTCCTCTCTTCCCCTTTTTTTGGCCTCTCTTCCGCTCTTTTCGGCCTCGCGGGAATCGTTTTGTCGCGACGACGATCCCAGCGCTCGTTAGCGCGGGAAATATTAATTTTCCCGGCCACGGAAGAAGCTCCGGTGCTTTGTGTGCTAGGTGAATAACGGCAGCCATTTCCGCCGTATTTTCGCTGGCCTGATCGCGTTTTGAGTCTTCGCGGGTCTTGCCTGACCTCGGACTCGTTACCAGGTGTAATAACCACGGGGTAATTTCGGCAACGACGGTTTAAAAGTTCGAATTTACCGGAGATCCTGAATGTTCTGGGCTGTTTTTCGGTACACGCGCCTTTGTATGGATGTATAACGCAGCGGTGTAGTTTATCTTTGTAAATTGGATAAGGTAAAAGGCTCTTTGTGATTTATGGGACGAAACGTTTAGTCGTTGCAACGAAGAATGGGATTTCAAGATGTAAAAGCTTTTCGGGTTTATAACGGTGTTTTTAGAAATCATTGTTTTGGGAGATACAAAGAGTTAATGGTTGTAAATGATAGGGAGAGATAAGGTTTGAAAAGGCTTCTCAGATGCGATTGACAAATCAAAAGAAATCAAATCAACGAAACAAATATTAGAAATATAAGACTAAATAGTCAAGTATGTAGCACGTTTCAATACCGACCCACATGTTACGACCTATTTTGAAAAATCCGAATTGGAATAACAAAAAACATATATTTCCAGATAAATACAAATCCATTCTACAAGCTCACACTATAAGATCCCGCAAAAAATCTGAAATTTAAGAAAAATAAAACACAAATGTCAATTGCGCAGCACGCGATAAGACACCTACACACTTCTGGGCCTATCTTTTTGAAACCGAGGTTCGCACTTGAAAAAAGACTATCTATTCCGACAGCACGAGGTCGGTCCACTCTACACTGTGCAGTGAAAAAATCGCAGAAAAAATTCGAATTCTCAAAAAGATAAGGCATAAATGACAATTGCGTAGCACGCGATAAGACACCCCCGCACTTCTGGGCCTATTTTCTTGAAACCAAGGTTTACACTTGAAAAAAAAACTATCTATCCCAATAGCACGCGGTCCACTTTACACAGTGCAATGAAAAAATTGCAGAAAAAATCCGAATTCTCAAAAAGACAAGACATAAATGTCAATTGCGCAGCACGCGATAAGGCACCCCCGCATTTCTGGGCCCATCCTTTTGAAACCGAGCTTCATAATTGAAAAAAAACTATTCATCCCGACAGCACGAGGTCCACTCTACACATTGAAGTGAAAAAATCAAAGAAAAAATCCGAATTCTCAAAAAGATAAAACATAAATGTCAATTGCGCAGCACGCGATAGGACACCCACAACTGTCACGGCTTATCTTATAAAAATTAGGCTCCGTACGTGAATAAAAACGATCTATCCCAATAGCACGAAATCCACTCTACACAGTGTAATAAAAAAATCGCAGAAAAAATTCGAATTCTCAAAAAGATAACACATAAATGTCAATTGCGCAGCACGTGATAGGACACATACCAACTT
The DNA here is from genome assembly GCF_051020765.1 of Lasioglossum baleicum. Lineage (NCBI taxonomy): Eukaryota > Metazoa > Arthropoda > Insecta > Hymenoptera > Halictidae > Lasioglossum > Lasioglossum baleicum. The sequence goes on from NW_027470585.1 coordinate 23,676, forward strand.
CCAGACCTATCTTTTTAAAACCGAGGTTCGCACTTGAAAAAAAACTATCTATTCCGACAGTATGAGGTCCACTCTACACAGTGCAGCGAAAAAATCGCAGAAAAAATTCGAATTCTCAAAAAGATAAGGCATAAATGACAATTGCACAGCACGCGATAAGACACCCATACCTGTCACGGCCTATCTTATGAAAATTGAGCTTCGCACTTGAAAAAAAACTATCTATCTCAACAGCATGAGGTCCACTCTACATTGTGCAGTGAAAAAATCGAAGAAAAAATCCGAATTCTCAAAAGGATAAGGCATAAATCACAATTGCGCAGCACGCGATAAGACACCTGCGAACTTCCGGACCTATCTTTTTGAAACCGAGGTTCACAATTGAAAAAAAACTATCTATCCCGACAGCACGAGGTCCACTCTACACTGTGCAGTGAAAAAAATTCAGATGAAATCCGAATTCTCGAAAAGATAAGACATAAATGTCAATTGCGTAACACGCGATAAGACACCCACAACTGTCACAGCCTATCTTTTAAAAATTAGGCTCCGCACTTGAAAAAAAACTATCTATCCCGACAGCACGAGGTCCACTCTATACTGTGAAGTGAAAAAATCGTAGAAAAAATCCAAATTCTCAGAAAGATAAGACATAAATGACAATTGCGCAGCACGCGATAAGACACCCATACCTGTCACGGCCTATCTTATGAAAATTGGGCTCCGCACTTGAAAAAAAACTATCTATCCCGACAGCACGAGGTCCACTCTATACTGTGAAGTAAAAAAATCGCAGAAGAAATTCGAATTCTCAAAAAGATAAGGCATAAATGACAATTGCACAGCACGCGATAAGACACCCATACCTGTCACGGCCTATCTTATGAAAATTTAGCTTCGCACTTGAAAAAAAACTATCTATCTCAACAGCATGAGGTCCACTCTACACTGTGCAGTGAAAAAATCGAAGAAAAAATCCGAATTCTCAAAAAGATAAGGCATAAATCACAATTGCGCAGCACGCGATAAGACACCTGCGAACTTCCGGACCTATCTTTTTGAAACCGAGGTTCACAATTGAAAAAAAACTATCTATCCCAACAGCACGAGGTCCACTCTACACAGTGCAGTGAAAAAAATTCAAATGAAATCCGAATTCTCGAAAAGATACGTTAAAAATTCCCGTGCGATATATGGTTTATTACTGCCCCAGCTGTCACTCCGTATATTGCGAGGATTCCGCACCAGAATGGAGAAAGAACTATTTATCCCGTTAGAGAAAATTCCTTTCCACACGCATATACTAAAAAATCGCTATGAAAATCCAAAATAATAGAGAACTCTCTGCTCTACCCGATCATAACAATGTATCCTAATTAAAGATCGAAAGCTAGACGCTAACGTCATCTACACTCACTGAATTGCACTTCTAGATTTGCACTCACAGATTTGCACTCACACTCTTTTCTTTCACCGATTGCACTTTGTATCCTTTGAACTATGCACTTCATATCCTCGCTTTGTTTCACATATGATGTATTACCATCCCAATTAGATATCTTCATCTTGCTGTAATTCTACCAATTTTCTGAAAATAGGCTGTTGCTCAGTCTTTTATATTGCGTTAATGTTGCAGAGTAACCTACAATCTCCGTCTTACAAAATAATACCTGATACCGCGCGTTATTATACTTTATTATACAATTCGTCAATTGCACTAGCAAAAGAACATCGATCCGTAATAATTCTACATCTCGAAACGTCTCGGGACAATGAAATTTTCACTTTAACGCGCGAAAATATACCGCCATATGTTACCGGTTTATTCGATTTGGCATCGACTTGAGGTTGGCTATGGTTCGGAAAGTTATACGTTATTGTCGCGGGAAAACACTGAATTTTTGAAATAGCCATACGCTGAAGTATCGATCTAAATATCAAATATATAATCTATATCATTTTTATACATTACTATTTTATTTATAAACAAGTCTCCGAATCTCGTCAGATCAAATAATAAAGAAAAAACAAAACAAAAAACACAATAAAAATGACGATAATGAAAACAAACGAAAAGACAATATAAAATATAACTAAATGAAAAGAGTTTCAAAATCGACTTCCTAAATTTCATAATTTCATCTTGAAAGCAACCATTTATATGAATACAATTACTAATTTTTATTAATCAAATCGACAACCAGAAATGTCAGGAGAACTGCCTTAATTGTATATTTGAAATTTAAAAAATACAAAAATAATATTGGTCGTCCCATAAATTCGTTCCGCGGTGATATTTACATTCTTCGTCGCATTTTATAAAACTATATCGATGATTAACGTAGTTTGTCAACGAAATAGGAAGAAGTCGTAGAATAAAAGGGCGACCAAATTTTGTCTTAATATTTAAAAGTTTATTCGATGTATAATTTTAAAATGGTAAAAGTAAAAACCGGCTCGAATTTATGGGGACGACCCTAATATAATACATGTAATATCGGCTAAAAGAATATTCTTTGCTATCTCTGAGGTATCTCGTTGGTTTTCCAATGGAAAATCATCGGGAATTCCAGTATCTGACTAGAAAAGCAATATCTGAGGGCGAAACCCGCTTTCTGCTCGACTGAGAGAATCGACCAATAGCTTTGCAAGATTACGCCGAGGGTATTCGTAGGTCCATTACGATTGGGAATCGTGGCGCGGAAAGTAAACTCGCTATGACGGTGGTGGCGCCATCTGCGAGGCTGGGCCCCGAGTACGTGGACCGCAAAATGGATCCTTTCCCGCCGGCGGAAATGCTCGTGACGCTGCGGTATCAGTTGCTTCGTGTTTCGCGCGCAATTTCTCACGGGTTCGTCGTTTACATCCACGGGAATATATGTATCGCAAAGCTGACGAGGTTTGTCGGAGATGTTTGCAAGCAAGATTCGCGATGCGCATGCTATGGTGTGTGTGTGTGTGTGTTTCCGTTATGAGGTTAGAAGCGATGGTAATTCCAAGATATTACAAATTGCATGGAGATTTATGTGGTGAGTTTTTGATAAGATCCCGTTATGAATTCCAGCAGTGGCTTGATAGTAGACGTAGTTGAAAATCGTTAGATTATTGCGTCTATCGACGAGAGATTTATCTCGACTTCGGTCTATTCGTTCACCGAGATGGAACCGAGAGATCCAGTCAGGTAGAACGAAATAGAAAGGGAAATTCGACTGTTATTTAACGAACAATACTAATAAACGATCGTGCAAAAGCACATTTAAACGCTTATTGTCTTTGTATGTCTATATAAACTTACAAGAACTAGACACATATATTTTTACATAGATTCTTTTTTCTCAAATTGAATGGTTATGCGAAAACGCATATATGGGTTCATATTCAAAATCGAATAGTTTTGTGAGAACGTGTATATGAGTTTATAGCGCTTGAAGGGTTAACAAATAAAGATTATGCACTCGTTATTGAAACAAAAATCGATCTACGATCGAAACGCTATTGTACAGTATTCTATACTGCGTGTTATCGCGATATCGTAGAGGTAGACGTAGTCTGAATTCGTTTCAGATGTAATTCTATCAAATGACAAATTTCTGATCCCTAGATCGTAATAAAACTTATCGATGGGTACGTGCCTATTTATTCTGATTTATCGACTAGCGAATTTTATCCCGGGTTAAAGCAGGGATAAAGGAAATGAAATATAACGATAAGCGAGAAATATCGGTGTATCGATGTCACTAAAGAAGTTACTAGAATTATTAGGAGACTAGAAAGAAATATTTCGAAGGTAAATGTAACGTAAAGCAAAAGATACCGGTGCATCGGTGTCACTGAAGAAGTTACTAGAATTACTAGAAGACTAGAAGAAATATTTCGAAGGTAAATCGAAAGTAAATACAACGCAAAGCGAAAGATACCGGTGTATCGGTGTCACTAAAGTTACTAGAATTACTAGAAGACAAGAAAGAAATATTTCGAAGGTAAATCGAAGGTAAATACAACGCAAAGCGAAAGATACCGGTGTATCGGTGTCACTAAAGAAGTTACTAGAATTACTAGGAGACTAGAAAGAAATATTTCGAAAGTAAATCGACGAAGAGTAAACGTTTCTCTTCGGATTCCTTTGTGAATAGAAACGCGGTAATATCTATCCTTTCTTGGACTGGGAAATGTCGTGAGCAGGCCACATAAGCTCTCGACTGTCACGAGCTAGTCACGTAAGAGGTTAATAGTGCAACTATTAAACCATGGCGCCTCGCCCACGCTGGTCACCGGCAGTATTCGTAACCAGAGAGAATTCTTGAAAATCCTCGCCTATTCCTTTCGCGGAAATATAACCTCTGACCTGTCCTTTGAAGCACAGGTCTACCAAGGAAACCTCGCCGATAGGTCCTAACTCTCTCCTCTCTCTCTTAACTCTCGCAATTTGCAACGTTTCGTCGTTCGATATTGAATTTAAACTATAAACTTCGTTTTACCACAAAATTTAAACTAATATTTTCCTGATCGTACGAATATTTAATTTAAAATTTATTAATCATACGTTACTAGTAAATAACCTACCAAAAGATATCGCTAGGTATCGGTCTTCGTACAAAAATATTAATACACGTTGTTAATATGCGAAATCTAGACGAATATTTATTTAATTGTACGGATATTTAATTCCCTGATCTTAGGATTAACGTTTCGATGTTGCGATAATAAAACGAAGTACCAGAATTACGCGCCTAGCTATTCCGTCCGAACTCGACGAGGAATAACACGTAACTGACCGGTCTCAACTTGCCCTCGACAAAGAAACATCGACGGAAATTCACGATCGCACGTTCGGACTTCGTCCCTGACGAAGAATAACACGCAACTGAGGCTGGAAGCGTCTGTGAAAGTTAACATAAACCTGACTCTTGGTGTTTACATCGGGTCTTATCTACGAACTATACCTCTCACGTTTATGACACTCGCGTTTTATTTCCTTACTACGAGCCTCGATATCATATACAAAGTTCAATTAAAGGATTAAAAAAATTAAAGGTTAACTAGAGGTTACCAGAAAAATTCTTTAGAGATATTAACGCATCGTTGACCCGAATTTCTCAGAGTTTATCTTTATTACATCTTTATTACTTTGGAATTCCACGTGGATATGAAATTTCTATTTTATAGCAAAAGGACACACAATTTGACGGGTTTTATTGTGTAAATATTAGCCGAAGAATATATTAACCGTCGCGAAACAAAAGCATACGTTATATAAAAACGTTTCAACTCCCGGTATTTGGAAACGCCATATTAGCAGACAGATTCTTCGATCAAAAGGTTCATCGATCATCACCGTTATATTATACTTTCTAAATTTCCTTCGAAACGATGCAAAATCTGTCAAAATTTCGACAATTAAAAGTCGCCCACACGTTTCTCTGATCCTGCACGTTCGGAACGATCGATCATCCACTCTTGAGAGGGCTATCCACTTTCTTCGGGATTTCGACCCACGACCCACATCCTCCATCCGCGTCGCGGCGCCTCGCGCCGAGTTTATTCCGTCAACGAGTATACCCAGCCGACCTGGACAAGCTTCTGATCCTCTCTTCGAGACGTCACGACGCATCTAAACCCGGCGAGATCCTCTTATAGGAACACGCAGAATACACGGAATAACAGCGGAATAAATCCTCGTAAATATTCCAGCGACATCCGCGGCAACAGCAACTGTTGTCCTCTTCCACGAGAATCTGTCCCGGGTAGCTGAGACCAAAGAGTAGAGACGAGGAAACGAAGAGGGAATCGAAGACTCGCAGGCATTTTCGAAATCTTCCAAAGCGAGTCAACGAGGCTCAATTTGTCTCAGCGAGGACTCGAAGAGGAAATCAAGGATTTGAAGAGAAAATCGAGAAGTCGCAGGCATTTTCGAAAATCTTCGAAAGCGAGTCGGCGTAGCCCGATTGGTCTCGGCGAGGACTCGAAGGGGAAATCGAGAACTCGAAGAGGAAATCGAGAACTCGAAGAGGAAATCGAGGACTCCAGCTATTTTCCAAATCTTCCAAAGCGAGTCAACGAGGCTCGATCGGTCTTTGCGAGGACTGGAAGAGGGAAATCGAGGACTCGAAGAGAAAATCGAAAACTCGCAGGCATTTTCGAAATCTTCGAAAACGAGTCGACGAGGCTCGATTTGTCTCGACGAGGCTCGATTTGTCTCGGCGAGGACTCGAAGAGGAAATCGAGGACTCGCAGCTATTTTCCAAATCTTCGAAAGCGAGTCGACGAGGCTCGATTTGTCTCAGCGAGGGACTCGAAGAAGAAATCGAGGACTCGCAGGTATCTTGGAAATTTTCAAACGCGAGTCGACGAGGCTCGATTTGTCTCGGCGAGGACCCAGGAGGAAGTTAGTGGAATTCTCCTGGAAATTGTCCTGGTGTTGCTGTTACTGGATGCCGGCCACGGTGCAGAGAAATACGGAAGGAAAACAAGGGAAGCAACGAACGGAGTAACGTATGGTAATGCTTGCCTGGCCTTCTGCCACGGAGCTGTTGAAACACCACCCCTCTTCGTCCTCGCCCTTCCACACTCCAGGGACCGTGTATCTCTCTGGATTTTTCATTTCGCTCCCAGACACTCTCGATCATCCTCTATCGAATGGTTATTTAATGCAGTTCGTATTTCTTCCTGTTCAGATATCGTTTTGTTCCCCTTCGCTTAGGCCATTCCGACGCTTTTCCCTCCATCCGTGTTCTCTCTGTCATCCTCTATCCAATGCTTCTTTCACGCCGTGTGTATTTCTTCCTTTTCAGATGTCTAGACTTTCCTTTAAGTGGTTGACTGGTTTTTTCGTTGGTCCGAGATTCTATATGATTTTCTCTTTTTTTTTTTAGAGAGATATATTGTTTTATTTGTCTTTGCTTAGATCGTAGGGGGTTTATTGGTTGGTTTGATGTTCTGTTTAATTTTTTTTTATGAAGAGGCACACATATCGTTGTTTGTTTTATGTTTATGTACTTAACTAATTATTGGTTGGTCCGAGATTCTATATGATTTTTCTTCTTCTTTTTTTTTGAGAGAGAGAGAGAGAGAGAGAGATATTGTTTTGTTTGTCTTTGCTTACGTGATTGGGGGTTTATTAGTTGGTTTGATGTTCTGTTTAATTTCTTTTTCTTTTTTCGGAGGCATACATAATGTTCTGTTTGTCTTTTGTTTATGTGGTTAACTGATTTTTGGTTGGTCCGAGATTCTATACGATTTTCTTTCTTTTTTGAGAGAGAGAAAGATATGTTTTGTTTGTCTTTGCTTAAGTGATTGAGGGTTCATTGGTTTATCTGATGTTCTGTTTAACTTTTTTTTAAGACACATATGTTCTGTTCGTCTCTTGCTTGGGTTCTTGAAGATATTTAATAAGACATCTGCGATTGGAGGAAAATTGATTGGATACTATTATATTTGAGTCAGCCAGAATTTTTTATGTGTCAAACAAATTACTAGTTTCCGCCTTCCGGAATTAATCGATCTGGGAAAATGAGCGACTCGTGTGTAAATTTGATTGAAATAACAGTCGAATTATATAGCGATCTGTAAGGTGTAATTAGACGTGTTGTGTGTTGCACAGATGATAATGATCGAATGGTATGACAAAGATAAATAGGTAGATGCGTGTAATTACGTTTCTCTGTGAGTGTATGTGTGTCGAAGTTAATTTGGACAACAACAGTTACACGTTTCCGGTAAACGCGGAAGTTAGATATACGAGACCTATTATTTAGATTAGTCTGCTAGTTAAAACGTTTAGAAATGGATCTTCGTGTAAATCATAGTTGAATATTAAATAAACAATTTCGTGCATAATTATTGATTTTAGGAAATCTTATTAATCATGCAGAAAATTAAATTCGAAGACTTTCTGCCGTAAAATCGACTTTTAAAAAATTGTATAGAAATTAAGACGCAGAATTATTTTACTTCGACATTAATTGGGTAATTTTAAATTTGATATATCGATAAATTAATGACCATCGATCTTCGGAATCACGATTGAATGGCGACTAAGGCTCGTCTCTCAAAGCTAAACAAAGGTTTTAACAATCTTTTACTATTAGGTCGTCCCCATAAGTTCGTTCCGCGGTGTTATTTACATTCTTCGTCGCATTTTATAAACTATATCGATGATTAACGTGTTTGTCAACGAAATAGGAAGAAGTCGTAGGACAAAAGGGCGACTAAATTTTGTCTTAATATTTAAACGTTTATTCGATTTATAATATTAAATAGTAAAAGTAAAAACCGGTACGAATTTATGGGACAACCTAATATATTCACCTTGTTTCCTATACTCGTAACTCTTGCCGACGAAAGCTGATTTCTACGCGTGATCTTGGCGAAACAAAGAACGCGCCGACAAAGAGCACGCGCGTCTGTCGGCGTCTGGACGCGTCAAAGGAACGAAACGCAGGCGTGTACTCTTCGTATCTCGAATATCAACAACGCGTGCCTTCTCTCATCTGGAAATTCGATCGAAGCTCGATTTCGAGGTCCTTCCACGGATCGTTAACGATTTCGTTTCCCCTTTTTCCGCGCCGCTCGTGGTATCTCTCCTCGTGTCCGGAGCGGAAGTCTCGCGCCTCCTCTTGATGAATTGATTTTCCGCGGCGAAAGGCGACGCGGCGCGATAACGACGCCGGATCGCGGGGACGGCGTCGTTCTCCGGGAATGTTGGGTCGCGTGCTCGGAATGACGCGCACCTGCATGCACCCTGGGTATCGACCAGCCCCGCGATGACGAGGAAACGAGGAACGCGGATGATGCACGGTGTTTCGAATTTTATTCTCATCCCCGACCGACGTCTTCCCGGTCCGCGAATCGATAACTCTCCGGCGAGCTATGAGAGAATTCTGTAATATCGAGGCTACGTGTGTGCGGAATGTCCAAGAGGGTTGTAAACGCGGGGGTGAATGACCGATAAGGGTCGGCAGGAAAAATTCTCGTGATGCACGGGGCCCGAGACGCGAAGGCCACCGCCATATTTGTACGGTGATGAGACCGAGGAGAAGGGAGGGTTGAATGAAACCCTTGGAATCTTTGGCAGGATGCTTTTCAGGATGCTTGTCGACTACTGGCAACAGATCTTTTGCCAGGATAAGAAGAAATTACTTTAAATTGCTCCGATCTCTTTAGAAGATGCAACGTTCTGTGATATAGAATGGAGTGTTAATTTGACATGAAGTAAAAACAAAAATAATTCGTAATTTTTTCGTCATTTATTAATCCTCGAATTTTTATTCTCTATCTCATCCTTCGTTCATCTTTGAATTTTGATCCCCTCGTTAAATTTTGCGTTAGTTATTTCGTAGTTTTATTGCAGTATTCGTTGCAGCATTTATTTTTCAATTACCGCGTGCAAAAATTGTATCGTTAAGAGTTATACTCACTGTTAGTTTATTTAATAAAGTATTTCATCGACCGAGGAAAATATATTATATCAATTCATCTGTCAAATATATTTTCTCTATTATTCGCATGCCAAGGTAGATTGATCTATTCAGACTCAATAAATATCCTGTCATTTCTATAATTACTTTATCGTTTGGAATACATCGATCTGCTTAGCAGATATGTTCTAATAATTCCCCGATATCGCACGGTTGGCAATTATTCGTTATAAAACAGCAGAAAGAAATTCGCGTTTAACGAATATCGCGTCGCTTCCATGATTCGTAATTCATCCTTTGTGGTTAAAACTGCGCGAATGAATTATTCTGCTAACCAAGGAAGATATATCAGTCCCCAATTATACTTTCTCCGCCATTGCGAGACTCTGCCACTGAATATTATTTATTATAACAAAGGGAAGAGTTTCGATAGGGATTTAACGAATATCCCCACGTCTCTATAATCTCTGGAAAACCTAGTTACCCTCTCACGAGGTTATTAATTAACCAGCCTAACGAGATATGCCGGTACAATCCGACCATAAGTTTCTATCCCATAACAATTCTCGTCGCGTTAACTTCCGCTCCCCCCGTTTCAATTTACTCGATCGTCCTTTTCTTAAAATTCCTGCGAATTTCCCGAGCTCGCGGTTCTCCGCTTCGAGTCTCCGGAACCGCGAACTCCTCGGGAATAAAATTCTGCCTCCTGAGTCCCCGAAAATCCTATCTGCTACTCGCATTCGTCATTCAAACCTCGCGAACAGGCTCAACCAGAGTCCCGGGCGTTATCTCGATTAACAAACGCGTGGATCGTGCGGCGAATTTTTAACCGGCAGCTACGCCGACTCGCAAACTCATTTTCCCCGCGGAGTGAACATCCAAGGGAGTGGCAAATATTTGCACGAACGCCCGTAAACGAAAATATTGAATCTTCCGCGATGAACTCGCCGGAAGGGCAAGGGGAGCGCGGCACGATAAATATCCCGAGCCGATGGAATTTTTCAGGAGCGTAACGAAAATTATCTCGAAATCTTTGTCGCAAAAGAACAACGCGTGCTTTGCTCTTGACCTGTTCTTTGTTAACTCTTTGCACTCGACGATCTTTTGGTTACAGAATAATAGAAATTTACAAAATTTTATGTTATAAAAACTCACGTTATTTTTTTCTGTGGTAAATAAAGAATCGAATAATAATTAACACGTAAAATTATTTAATTTCGATATCTCGCATGTTGTTATATTATCTTAAATTTCATATATTAATTAATACGAGTCTTCAAAATTTCATGGTAACTGACAGTCGCCTCTCGAGTGCAAAGGGTTAATCGTAAGGGACGTAGTTTTCTGAAGAAAAAATTTAGCGTTGACGCATAACCGAACCGTGAACCGTCGATTATGGCAGGTGTCATTTGAATTTAAATGGTAGAGACAGGGGGTTGAAGATGGACTGATTATTTCAACGTGAAAATCCTCGCGATGGGGATTGTTCAATTGCAGGGGAGCATAGTACGGCTAGTCAGACGCTCAGCGCGTTAGTAGACAGGAGTGGGAAACACGTAATTAGTCAGACAGTGTTATTCTTTGGCAACACTTACTATTTTCAGCATCGGTTGTGTTTCTCTCGAGATCTTGGTGTATTCTTAACACAAGAATAACGTAGAAGTATATGCATTTATTGGGAATAAAAAACAGGAATAAAAAGCATCATCTTCGTATTTTTCATATTTTTTATTCGCTATCAATTCGCTATCACGAGGATTACGACGAATAAAATCGTAGTAAATACTTCTGAAGAAAGAATTTAGCGTTGATGTATAACCCAATCGTGAGCTGTCTATTATAGTATATGTCATCTGATTTTAAATTGTGGAAACAGGGGTTGAAGTTGGACTGATTAATGTCAACGTGAAAATCCTCGCGATGGAGTTGTTCGCTTACAGGGAAGCGTAATACGGCAAGTCAGACGTTCAACGCATCGGTAGACAGGAGTAGAAACACGTAATTAGTCAGACAATGTCATCCTTTGGCGATATTTACTTTTTCAGCATCGACTGTGCTCCTGTCGAGATCCTGGTGCATTTCTAGTACCATAGTCGTATCTTTCATACTTTTTATTCGCTGTCAATTCGCTATCACGAGGATTGCGACGAATAAAATCGTAGAAAATACACGCACGGTGTTTCTGCTCGTAACATAAACGATGTAATTGCAACACAACAGATCGAGCTTTCGCTGTGCAGTCTAACATTCGCTGTTCTAACTCTGGTACTCGTAATTTCGCGCCGACTGCGAGAAGCAAATTCATGATATCTCTGCGAAATGAATTCGGTATTTTTACCATGCCAAGTTTCGCTGTTCAATCGACAATTTTCTCCGCGTCCCTCGTATTTTTCTCGAAAGTTGACGTACACCCCTGGAGATTGTTCTCATATTTACTAGGACTAACCCGCCGACTCGCAAGACGAAGCGACATCGCAAGCGGGCTTCCTCTTCCGCGCGATATTACGTTCTCCGGCGACCCGGAGATTCCCTGGCCGGCTTTTCGCAGGATAAACTCGAGGGGATCTCTGATGGAGCTTTAACTCGAAGGGAAAAACCGTGCATTAACCCGAGAGTACCTTGCCAGAACAACGTCGCGGATTAAAACTCTTT
>NW_027470586.1:0-35724 GCF_051020765.1 Lasioglossum baleicum
TTCTGAGGGACGAATTAGTATACATTTCAGTGACTGGCACCTTATCATCATGTGTGAATTAGATGACCGAGAGGAAAACTTTTCGAGAAATTTACCAGCTCCTTTGAGTATCGAACAGGATAAGTCTATAGCCCCATCCATCCTGTAACCCTGAGAGTCTAACCAGGTAATTAAAGAGTAAATCTGCTAAAGAGTACTGGCAGTTGACACCTTAATTCACGGTTTGTATATTAGAGTAGATCTTCAAACCGTTTGAGAACGTTACTAATTCCTATAAAGTCAAACGTTTTACCGAATGCCATATAGTTCGAGAAGCCAATCCGCCGAATCGAGAGTATAGCTTCGTGGTGAGGGAAACACATTAGTGTCTAATTTTGTGACGGCACCTTTAATTCATGTATGAGTTAGAAGGTCGTGGGACAAACCGTTCGAGAACGTTGCCACTCACTTTGATATTCGATCAGCTATGTGGATAGGTTCTTATATCCTGCGTTTCCGAAAGTTATACCAGGTATTCCGTGAGTAAATTCGCTGAATAGTATTAGCAATGGGCACCATTGTTCACGGTTAGAATATTAAAATCGAGCGTCACACCGTTTGAGAGCATTACCAATTTGTATTGAGTCAAACCTTTACCGAAAGCCTCACCTTCCGCGAACCTCACTCGCTTCACCGAGGGAATAGCATTGTGTTGGGAGAAAAAAGTTATTACTCACTTTAGTGTCGGACATAATAGTTTCATATATGAATTAGAAGGTCGTGCTTGTAACAGTGAGAACGTAATCACCATCTATCAGTGTCGAGCGGCTATGACTATGGCTTCTCCCATCCTGCGATTCAGATAACGAAAGCAGCTAGTCCGGATGTAAATCCTCAGAATGCTATTGGCAATGGACGACTTCCTTCACGGTTTGAATACTACAGTCGAGCGAGAGACCGTTAGTGAACGCTTTCAATTGGTATAAAGACAAACGTCCTACTGATGACCTCACCCACCGAAAGTCTGGTCCACTGTACCGACAGTATAACATCGTCTTCAGAGGAACAATTTAATTTACATTTTAGCGTCGGTCACCGTAATTTCATGTGTAAAGCAGAAGAACGAGTGTGAGAACGTTACCACCATTTTTGGACGTCGAACGTATAAGTTAATAGCTGCAACTATCCTATGATTCCAACCGTCAATTGAGGTATTTCTGGAATAAGTCTGATGTACAGTATTGGTATTAGACACTTTAATTAACGGCATGAATAGTAAAGTCGAGCGTCAAGCCGTTGTAGAACATTCCCATTATGTGTAGGATCAAACTTCTTACGGATTGCCTTACCAAAAACTAACCCGCTGCATCGGTAGTATAACACCGTGTTCGGAAATACAAATTAGTATAAAGTTTAGTAACGGGCACCTCAATTTCATGTATGAATTAGAATATCTTGTGTTAAATCATTCGACAACGTTACCGCCATGATAGGGAGTCGAACGGCGGAGTCAATAGCTTCAACTATCCTGTGATTCCTCAGGGTCAAACCTGGTATTTCAGGAGTAAATACGCGTAGCAGTATTGGCAGTGGACACCATAATTGACGCCACGAATATTACGGTAGAGAATCAAACCGTTCGTGAACATTACAGGTTGAATATATTCATTCTTTGTATAGAACACCTTTCATTCCGAGATCATGCCCGGCAGCAGGGAGTGTCATGCTTCGTCTTCAGTGAAACAAATTAGTATTCAAATTAGTGGTACGGGACCCTTAATTTCATGTATGATTGCGAAGATCGCGAGACAAACCGTTCCAGTATTCAAATTAGTGGTACGGGACCCTTAATTTCATGTATGATTGAGAAGATCGCGAGACAAACCGTTCCAGATCGTTACCACCTTCTTTTCGAATCAGACATGAGTGACAACAGCCTCACCTATCCTGCGATTCCGAAAGTCAAGCCGTGTAATCTGGGAGTAAATTTGCTGAAGCGTATTGTCAATAGACACCTTAATTCACGGTATGAATATTAAAGCAGGCCGTCAAGCCGTTGTGGACAATTAAGCATTGATGTAGATTCCATCATTTTACAGATAGCGTTTCCTTCCGAGAACCCAAAGTACATCAGAGAAACACATTAGTATAAATTTTAGTGATGGCCATCTTAATTTCACGTATATATTACAAGATCGAGGGCAAACAGTTCGTGAACATTACCCCCCCCCCCCTCTTTGAGATTCGAACGCTGATCAGTATTGGTAATAGTCACATTAATTCCCCGTATGAATGTCAAAGCAGTGCGTCAAATCATCTAAGAACGATACCAATTAGTATAAAGTCAAACGTTTTACTGAAGTCCATACCCACAGAAAGCCTATACCGCAGTATAGCTGGTATTACGTTGTGTTCAGAGAATCAAATTGGTATACTTTTTAGTGACAGAGACCTTAGCTTGATCTACGAAAAGGATGATCGAATGTTACATCGGTCGAAAACGTTTCCACCATCATTGAGAGCATAGTTGAGGCATGAGCTTCACACCCGCCATGTGATTCCGACAGTTCAACAAGTAATTTCTGTAGTATATCGACTGAATTATATAGGCAAATGGCTGCATAATTCAGGGTATAAATATGAATATAGAGTGCCATACTGTCGGCGCTCATTATCAATTGGAATTGAGTCGCTCTTTTTACCGAGGTCCTTACCTTCCGGGAATATAACCCTCCGTATCGAGAGTACACCTTCGTGATCAGAGATACAAATAGGTAGACACTTTAGTGACGGTCACCTTATTTTCATGTGTCAATGGAATAGTCGAGAGTCAAGCCATTCGAGAACGATCACACCTTCTTCAAGAGTCGAACGGCTAAGATAGGAACTTCACCTATCCTGCTATTCCATTAGTAATACCAGGTAGTCCGAGGTTCAACCCGCTGTGCACAATTGGCAATAGTCGCCGTAATTTACACTATGGATACTAAAGCAGAACTTCAACACGTTGAACAACGGTACCCACTGGTGAATATACAAACCTTCTACCGAAAGATTTACCCCCCCCCCCCCCCCCGGAAGCAAACCCGCTATATCGAGAGTATAGCTTCGTGTTCAGAGGAAGACATTGGAAGACTATACTGACGAGCTGATTAATTTCATGTATGGCTTAGATGATCGGATATCAAACCGTTCGAGAACGCAACCTGCTTCTTTGAGAGTCGCACAGCTACGCCAATAGCTTCACCTATCCTGTGATTCTGAAAGTCAAACGCGATATTCTGGGAGTAACTGCGCTGCACAGAATTGGCAATAAACACAGTAATTCATGGGTTGTATATTGATGCAGAGCGTCAAGCCGTTTGAGAGCGACACCAATTGGTATAACGTCATACACTTAATCATATACCTTACTATCAGAGAAACAAGCAAGCTGTATCGAGAGTATAACTTCGTGCTGAGAGACGCAAATTTATACCCAATTTTGTCAGCGGCAACTTAGTTTCATGTATGAATAAGTAGCTCGGGGGTTACACTGTACGACAACGTTACCTCCGTGTTTGTGTGTCGAACAGCTGTCAATAGGTTCACCTGTCACGTGATGCCGAAAGTCAAGGCAAGAATTTCAGGAGTACATCCGCAGTACAGTATTGGCATCGTACACCCTATTTCATGGTATAAATATTGATGTCCAGAGTCAAACCTTAGATGGACAACATAACATATTGATTTGGAGTCAAACTTTATAGCGAAGGCCTCACCTTCCGCGAAGCTAACCCGCTGTATCGAGAGGAAAACTTCATGTCAAGAGAAACAAATTAGTATACACTTGTATGCGGCGCAACATAATTTCGTGCAAGAATTAGATGGTCGAGTGTCAAACATTTCGTGAATGTTACCACCTTCTATGATAATCGAACAGTTAAGTCAATAGCTTCACATATCCCGTGTTTCCGAGAGACATACCAGGTATTGCTGGGGTAAATCCGCTCTGTACTATTGGCAACTAACACCTTGATTCAGGTCATGAATGTTAATCTAATGATAATGATAATGACGATAATTCCATGTATGAATGAGAAGATCAAATGTCAAAACGTTGGAGGTCGTTACTAATTGTTATATAGTCATACGCTTGACCGAATACCTTACCTTCCGCCATGCTATCCCGCCGAATCGAGAGTATAGCAACGTGATTAGTGATACAAATTACTAAGCATGGCAGTGAAGGGCACCTTAATTTCATGTATGAATTAGAAGATTGAGGGACAAACCGCCCAAGAACATAACCAGCCTGTGTGAGATACGAATGGCTGCGTCAATAGCTTCACATATCCTGTGGTTGCGTGAGTCTAACGAGGTATTCCGAGAGTAAGCCCGGTGGAGAGTTTTGGTAATAGACACCTTATTTCACGGTTTTCATGTTAATATAGGGTGCCAAACCCTTTGAGAACTTTATAAATTGCTATAAAGTCAGACGCTTTACCGAAGACCATACCATCCAAAAAAAATAACAGGCTGTACCGAGAGTGTAACTTCGGGTCACAGAAAGGAATTTGTATTCATTTCAGTGACGGGGACCTTCATTTCAATATGAATATGAAGATAGAGCGTCAAACCATTCGAGAATGTTACCGACTTCTTTGAGATTCGAACATCTAACTCAATAGCTTCACCAGTCCAGGGATTCGGATAGTCAATCCGATCTTCTAATTCTTACACGACATTAAGGTGCCCGTCACTAAAATGTCTGCCAATTTTTATCGCTAAACACGAAGTTATGCCCTCGATACAACGGATTATGTTCTCGGGAGGTAAGGTATCAGGTAAATAGTATGTCGCTATGCAAATTAGTAACGTTCTGAAACGGTTTTACGATGTACTTTAATGTTTACACCGTAAATTAAGGTGTCTATTGTCAATACCGTTCAGCGGATTTCCTCCTGGAATACCAAGTTTGACTCTACCGAATCACAGGCCGGCTGAACCTGTTGACTCAGCCGTTCGACTTCCAAACAAGGTGATAACGTTCTCGAATGTTTTGACACGCGATCTTCTAATTCGTACATGAATTTATTGTGCCCGTCATTGAAGTGAATAATAATTTCTTTGCCTGAGCACGAAATTATATTCTCGTTACAGAGGGTTAGTTTAGCGGAGGGTAAGTTCTTCGGCAAAACTTTTGACTATATAGAAATTGGTGTCGTTCCCGATCGGTTTGACGCTGTATATTTAATATGCAAACCGTAAGCTATGGTGTCTATTGTCAGCACTCTTCAGCGGATATACTTTCGGATTACCTGGATTGACACTCGTAATCACAGGATAGGTGATACCATTGTGTTATATGTGCGATTTCACAAGGAAGGAGGTAACGTTCATGAACGGTTCCCCTCTTGACCTTCTGATACATGTATGCAATTAAGGTGCCCGTCACTATACTTTAAAATGATTTGTTACCATGTACACGAAGTTGTACTCTCGACACAGAGGGATAGATTCTCGGAGTGTAAGTACATCGGTAAAATTTTTGACATTATACCAATCAGCAACGTTCTACATCGGTTTGATTCTGCACTTTAATATTTATGTCGCGAAATAGGCTATCAAATGCCATACTGTTCACAGGATTGACACTTGGAAATCCTGGTTTGACTCTCGGAATCACAGAATAAGTGATGTTGTTCTCGTAACTGTGCGACTCACAAAGAAAGTGGTAACTACTTCGAACGGTTTGCCTCTCGATCATGCTACTCATACATGAAGATAAGGTGTCCTTCTGCTAAAATATCTTCTAATTTGCTTCTGTCAACACAAGGCAGGACACTTTGTACAGCAGATTATGTACTTGGAATGTAACGTATTCGGAAAAACGAATGATTTTATAACAATTGGTATTGCCTCCGGCGACTTCACTCCGTAGTTTAACACTTATGCCGTGAATTAAAGTGTTTACTGCGAATATCATTCAGGGGATTTACCCCAGGAGTACCACGTTTGGCTCTAGGAATCACAGGATAGGTGAATCTATTGACTTAGACGCTCGTAAACCACAGAAGGTTGTAACGATCTCAAAAGGTTTGACTCCCGATAATGTATTTCATGCACGAATTTAAGGTGCCGACACTGTAATTAGTATTAATTTAATTTTCTGAACGCGAAGTTTGATTGCATGTTTGAATTACACGATCGATTGTCTGTCCTTTCGAAAAGGATATTACATTCCTTCAAATCGCCCGGCTAAGACAGCAGCGTCACCCACGGTTTGACTCCGCGAGTCAAGCCAGGTATTCCGGGAGTAAATCCACTGAACAGTATCAGCAGTAGACATCTAAATACGCGGTATGAATAATTAAGTAGAGAGTCAAACCGAGGGAGATAGTTACGTTCTGTTATAGAGACATAATTCTTCACGAAAGCCTTAACTTCTGAGAAGCTAACACGCTGTATCCAGAGTATGAATACGTATTCAGAGACGCTAGCTAATGTACATTTTAGTGACGAGCGTCTTAATTTCATGTATGAATTAGGAGAACGAGGTTCAAACCGATCGAGAACGTTACCACCTTCTTTGTGAGACGAACGGCTATGTCAAAAGCATCACCTATTCCCTGATTCGAAGAGACGAACCACGTATTCCGGCAGAATATCCGCAGGACAGTATGGCATTAGTTATACTATTTCGCTGTGTAAATATTAAGAATCATAGTCAAACCCTTGTAGATCGTTACGGATTGGTGTAGAGTGATACTATTTACCGAAGGGTTTACGGTCCGAGGATCTTACCCGCCGTTGCGGCAATATAACTTCGTGTATAGTTAAGAAAATTAGTTTACATTTTAGTGACGGGCACCACCACTCCATGTATGAATATGAAGCTCGAGGGTCAGACCATCGGAGATCGTTACCACCTTCTGTGAGAGACGAGCGACTAAGAGAATAGCTTCACCTATCCTGAGATTGGGGGAGGGATACCAGCTATTCCGAGAGGAAATCCGCTGACCAGTATTGGCAATTGACACCTTAATTCATGGCCCGAATACTAACGTACACCGTCGGACCGTTTTTGAGCGTTGCCAATTGCTATAAAGTCAAACACTTTACCGATGGCCTTACCTTCGGAGAAGCAAACCCGCCGTTTCGAGAGTATCACTACATGTTCAGGGAAAGAAATTAGTCTTCATTTCAGTGACGAGTACTATCATTTCATGTTGAAAATAGTAGATCGAGCGTCAATCTACGCGAGAACGATGCAACCTTCTGTGTGAGTCGAACTGCTATGTAAATAGCTTCACCTACCCTGTTAATCCGATATTAAAACCCTGCATTCCGGTAGTCATTCCGCTGTACACTATTGGCAATGGACTCCCTAATTCACGGTTTTAATATTGAGCTACAGAGTCTAAGCCTTGCAGAGCGTTACCTACTGTTATAATGTCAAAAGTATTATCGTAGACCTTATCCTCCGAGAACCTAATACGCTGCACCGTGAGTAATACTTCGTGTCCCGAGAAACAAATTTGTATACATTTTATCACACGGAAACCTTATTTTCATGCATGAGTAGCATAATCGAAGGTCACGCCGTGCGAGATCGTTACCATCTGCTTCGAGAGTCGAACAGCCAGAACAGTAGTTTCACATATCGCGTGATACCAATAGTCAGACCAGGTACTCCTCAACAAATCCGCTGAACAGTATTGGGAAGAGACATCTTATTGCACGGTTTGAATATTAAAATAGAGCGTCACACCGTTTGCGAACGTTACCAATTTATGTACAGTAAAACGGTTTACCGGTGGGATTAACTACCAAGAACATTACCTGCTTCATGAAGTATATAACTTCGTATTTAAAGACTGCCCGTGAACGTTGGCCTCTTCTGTGAGGATCGAACGGCTAATCCAATAGCTTCACATATCCTGTAATTCCCACAATCAAACCAGCTATACCGGTGGTGAATCCGCTATACAGTGTTGGCCTTGGGCACCCTATATCACGGTATTGAAGTTAAAATACACAGTTAAACCGTTGTAGGCCGTTATCTGTTGGTATAGAGCCAAACATTTTACCGAAGGCTTTACTTTCCTGGAAGCTGTCCAGCCGAATAGAGGGTGTGGCTTCGTGTTCAGAAAAGCAAGCTATATGAATTTTAGTGACAGGCAGCATAATTTCATGTATTATTTAGAAGATCGAGGGTCAAACCTTTCGAGATCATTACCACAATCTTTGAGAGACAAACGGCTAAGTTGACTTATTCCAATATTCTACTAGTCAAACCATGTATTCCTGGGGTAAATGCAACTAATTTGCTTCCACGAACACTGAGCAAGACACATGCTGCAGCGGGTTGGGCTTCTAGGAACGTATGGCCTTCGGTAAAATGTTTGACGCCATACGAATAAGTATCGATGTACTAAGATTTGACGTGCGACTTTAATATGCAAGCCGTGAATTAATATGTCTATTGCCAATACTTTTTCAGCCGATTTAATCCCGGGGTGGCAGGTTTTAATCTCGGAACAACGGGAAATGTTAAGCTATTGACATAACTGTTCGAGTCTGAAGTACGTTGGTAACGATCTCGAACCGATTGTCCATTGATTTTGAAATTCATACTTGACACTATGGTACCCATCACTAAAGCGTATACAAATGTGTTTCTCGAAGTTATAGTCCCGTTACGGAGGGTTTGCTTCTCGGGAGGGATGGCCTCCGGTAGAAAGTTTGACTCCATAACAATAGGAAACGTTCTGCAACAGTATGACGGACTGCTTTAATATTCATACCGTGAATTATGGTGTCTATTGCCAATACTGTACAGTGTATTTAATTCTGTGGTACCTGGCTTGACACTCGGAATCACAGGATATGTGAAGCTACTGCCTTAGCTGTGCGACTCCCAATGAAGGTGGTAACGTTGTCGAATGGTGTAATTTTCGATCTTCTTATTCATACATGAAGATATGGTGCCCGTCATTGAAATGAGTACCAATATTTATGTCTGAACACTAATTTATACTCTCGCGAGGCGGGTGGAGTTCGTGGATGGAAAGGCCTTCGGTATGAGATATGACTTCATACCTATTGGTAACGCTATCGAACGGTTTGACGAACTACTTTAATATCAAACCGCCATTTAAGCAGTGTATTGTCAATACTGCCAGCGGATGGACCCCCCCCCCGCCCCGAAACCCTTAAATAACATCAGGAATCACAGGATAGCAGAAGCTGTTGTCTGAGCCATTCGACTCTCACCGAACGTGATAAAGCTCTGCAACGCGTTGACCCTAATTCGTACATGAAGTTATGGTGCCCGTCATTGAGAAGTATAATAATTTGTTTCCCTGAGCCCTATGTCATACTCTCGATGCAGCGGGTGTGATACTCGGAAGGTGAGGCCTTCTGTAAAATGTTTGACTCTATCTGAACAGGTATGTATCTACATCTGTTATACCCTTTACGTCAGTATTGATACTGTGAATTACGTGTATTGCTAATGCTGTATAGCGGATTAACTCTCGGTATCCCTCGTTTGACTCTCGATAGCACAGGACATGTGAAGCTGTAGTCTTGTCCGTTCGACTCTTATAGAAGTTGGTAACGTTCTCGAGATATTTGACGCTTGAACTTCTAAGCCATACACGAAGAAAAGGTGCCTGTCACTGAAATGTATACTGAACAGCTTCTCTGAACACGAGGTTATACACTCGATGCAGCAGGTGATATTCCCGGAAAGGAATGCCTTCGGTAAGAATTTGACTCTATAGCAATAGGTAACGTTCTACAACGGTTTTACTCTGTACATTAATATTCATGCCGTTAATGAAGGTGTCTATTTCCAATACTGTGTAGTGGAATTAATACGGAATACCTGATCTGACTCTCCGTAACTCAGGATACGTGAAGCTATTCACTTACTGTTCGAATCTCAAAGAGTGTGGTAACGTACATAAACTGTTCGACACTCCTGCTCCTAATTCATACATGAAATTAAAGTACCGTCACTGAAATGTACGATAATTCGACACACAGTACACCATGTTATACTCTAGATAGAGCGGGATGGTTCTTCGGTGGGTAAGGCCATCAGTAACACGTTTGACTTTATACCAATTGGTATCGCTCTCATACGGCTTGACGCTCTATGTTAATATTCATACTGAGAATTATGATGTCTATCGCTAATACTGTCCTGCGGGTTAACTCCTGGAATATCTGGTTTAGCTTTAGGAATCACAGGATTGGTGATGCTCCTGACACCGCCATTCGTTTCTCGAAGAAGGTGGTAGCGTTCCCGATCCGTATGACTGTAGATTTTTCTATTCATACATGAATATAGGGCTTCTGTATGTTAAAATATCTACCAATTTTATCCGCGAACATTAAGCAACGCACTCGGGGCACCGTGTTAGGTTCTCGGAAGGTAAGGTAATTGGCAAAAAGACCGACTTTATAGCAATTGCTAAATTTCACCAACGGTTAAAACATGTACTTTAATTTTCATATCGCGAGATGAGATGTCTATTGTCAATACAATTCTCCGGAATTACTAATGGAATACATTGTTTGAATCTCGAAATCACAGCAGAGGTGATGCTTGTTACTTAGATGTGCGACGCACAAAGGTGCTGATAACGTCCTGGTACAGTTTGCCCCTTGATCTTCTAATTCATACTTCAAATTATGGTTGCCGTCTAAAAGACTATACCAATTTGTTTCCCTGGACACGAAGTAGTTCTATTCTACTTTACTATTCGAACCGTGAATTAAGGAATCTATTGGTAATTATCTTCAGCGGATTTTCTCACTGAATACCTGATTTGTTTCTCGTCATCTGAGGATATGTGAATCTAATGACAAAACTGTGCGTCTCTCAGTGACAGATATAACGATCTGGAACAGTTTGCCTCTACTCCTTCTAATCCAAACATGAAATTGAGATGCCCATCGCTACATGTAAAGTAATGTGCTTCTCTGAGCACGAGTTCATATTCTCGATACGGCGGGTTTGGTTCACGGTAGGTAAGGCTTTCGGTAAAGATTTGACTCTACATCGTTAGGGAAAGTTCTACAATGGTTTGGCGCCCTACCTTAATATTCATACTGTGAATTACGTGCCCGTGGCCAGTACTGTAGAGCGGATTGAATCCCGGAATGCCTTGTACAACCTCCGGAGTCACAGGATAAATGTAGCTGTTGATCTAGAGGTTCGGCTTTTGAAGTAGGTGGTACCGATATGGAACGGCTTGACGCTCGCTCTTCTAATTCTTAAATGAAATTAAGGCGTTCATCCCTAAAATGTAAACTAATTTCTTTGTTTGGACACGATATTATGATCTCTATTCAGCGCGTTACGTTCTCGTAAGGTAAGGCATTCGGTAAAAAGAGCGACTCTATAACAATTGATAATGATCTGCGACAGTTTGACTCGCTGCTTCAATGTGCATACCGTGAATTATGGTGTCAATTACCTATGTAATGCAGCGGATTTACTCCCGTAATGACTTGTTTGCATCTCGGAATCACAGGATATGTGAAGCTACTGCCTTATCAGTGCGACTCCCAATGAAAGTGGTAACGTTTTCGAATGGTGTAACTTTCGATCTTCTTATTCATACATGAAGTTGCGTACAACAGATCGTAGCGGCGTTCGGCATGTTCTCGATATCATCATTAACCACGATTTTGAACCGTATCCATCTTTTCATACCTTTTCAATTTATTTATACATTCTATAATTTACTGTCTTGAATGTTCCGATTTTTTTCGATATTACAGTTTTTAGTTGAAGAAATTGAATTTCTTAGAAAAATTGTCCTTGGAACTAGTTGAGTGTACGTTTATGGCAATATCTTCTGAAATTGTTTGTTACTTGATATGATTGCCTCAATACGTACGTACGCTGTCACAACTGCAGCGCTGGCGATGTCTGGCATCTGCGTACGGCAGTTCGGAGTTGCACTACTGGATGATTTTCGTTAATTTTCCATTTATTTAAACATACTGTAATTTAATGTTATGATATTTTCTATCCTCTTCATAATTATCAATTTGTAGTTTAAAATATACAGGGATGTAGTTATCTTGTTGGTGCGTTCAACATATCGGAGCGACACTACTGGATGATCCACGTTAATTTCATTTACGTTCATTTTTTGCCGTATGCATGTTTTCCTCTGTTTTCAATTTGTTTATGCAGTCTGTGATCTACTGTTATTTTATTTTCGACTACATTCGAAATTTTCAATCTTCATTTTGAGAAATTGAACATCTAGGTATAAGTGCTTTAGTTTTCAGTTGAGTGTACCTTAATCACATTATTCTGTTAAACCTGCAGGTATTTTATATGATTGCCTGTAAATGTACTTACGTTTGCGGTGTGACGCGGCTGGACTGGTCTTCCAGGTGCGTACGGCAGATAGCAGCGACACTACTGGATGGCATTCGATAATGTTTTAGACCTTGATATTGTACCGTAAGAATTTTTCCCCAGTTTCTCACTTATTTATACATACTGTAAGCTCCTGCTATGATATTTTCACTTCTCCAGAAAAATACATTTGCTGGATTAAAAAATTGGAGGATATGAATAAAATCGGAAATATCATAACAGTAGATAGCAGAATGTAGAGATAAATAGTGAATATCGAAAGAATGTATTCGGCACAATATCAAGGTTAGAGGAATTAACGAAGATAATACCGTAGTGTCGGCCTCATATGCTGAACGCAACAGCAAGACCATAACAGGCGTGTCGCTCCGGAAGCGTATGTACGTATAAAGAAAATTATGTAGAATAAAAATAAGTTTCATTATAATATTGGCATGAATGTACACACGACTAATTCCAAAGACACTTTCACTTATAAATACAATCTTTT
Organism: Lasioglossum baleicum; assembly: GCF_051020765.1. NCBI lineage: Eukaryota > Metazoa > Arthropoda > Insecta > Hymenoptera > Halictidae > Lasioglossum > Lasioglossum baleicum. The sequence continues at coordinate 12,864 of NW_027470586.1, forward strand.
AAACCGAAAATTGAAACTTTTGAATAAAATTGGTGATATCGTGACAGTAAACTACACTATGCAAAATATAATATAAGTAGAATATAAATAGAATACAGCTAAAACACAATCATATGAAGTAGAAATCAGTTTATCAAAATATTGTCGTATGCGTACACTGAACTAATTCCAAACTCACTTTTCATAAGGAATAAAAATTTTGTTAATTAAAAATTGAAAACTTTGACAGAAATCGAAAATATCATAAGAGTAAACTACAGCTTGCATAAATAAATAGGACAATGGGGGAAAGGCATACGGTACTAAACCAAGGTTAATGAAATTAACAAACGCCACGCAGTAGTGTCGCTGCGAAGTACCGTACGTAACATCAAGTACACTCCGATCGTGACGATCCTGTACGCTGCTATGCATACGGTCAAGTACGGTATCCCGACAATCCGATATAACGTAACCAACTACTATCCCACTCCAGCCGTGTCGCTCCGACAGCGTAGGTACTTATACAGACAATCATATGAAATAGCAATATTTTTAACAAGATAATGTCACAGACGCACACTCAACCAATTTCAAAGGCACTTATACTTAGAAATACATTTTTTTTATATATCAATTGAAAATTTCGATGAAGATCGAAAATATAATAACAATAAATTACAGTATTTACAAATAAATAGAAATCTGCGACAGAATGTATATGGTACAAAACCAAGGTTAAGGAATTAACTGAAACCATACAGCTGTGACGCTTCGACTTGCCATATACAACTACAAAACCTCGACAGTCGTCTGGTTGGTCGATACCTGCTGGGTTGGTATGTATACAGACAATATTCTAAAATGACAACAAGCTGAACAGTATACTGGAATAAACGTAAGCTCAACTAATTCAAAAGGAAAATTTACAATGAAATAAAATTTTTTAAGATAAAAATTTAGAATTTTGTAATATATCGAAAATATCATAATATTAAATTTCAGTATGTATAAAATTTTACACTGAAACCTTACTCCGAGGGCATTTACATTTCGCGAACCCATCCCGCTGTATCGATAGCATAACTACGAGTTCAGGGATACAAATTAGTATAAATTTTAGTAATGGGCACTTTAATTGCATGTATGAACAAGAAGGTCGAGTGCCAAACAGATTGAGGACGTTACCACCTTCTGTGAGAGTCGAACGGCTATGTCAGTAACTTCATTTAACCTGTGATAGCATGAGTATAAGCAGGTATTCCGGACGTTAATCTGCTGAGCAATATTGGCAATAGACACCTTAATTCGCGGGTTGGACGTTAATGTAGAGCGTCAAACTGTTCGAGTGCGAGGCCAATTTGTATAAAGTCGAACGTTTTACTGGAGACCATACACTCCGACAGCATATCCAGCTGTATCGATGGTATAACTGCGTGTTAAGAGGATCAAATTAGTAGATGTATTGGTGACGAGCACCTTAATTTCATGCATGGGTAAGAAGGTTGAGGGTCAATCCGTTAGAGAACGAAACCACCCCCTTTGGGGATCGATCTGCTAAGCCAATAGCTTCACCTATACTGTGACACCAAAAGACAAACCACGAATTTCGAGAGTAAATCCTCTGTACAGTATTGGCGTTATACACCCTGCTACAAGGCATAAATATCAATGTGCAAAGGCAAACCGTTGTTGAACGTTACGAATAGGCTTAGAGTCAAACTTTTTATGTTCCAAGTCTTAACCTCTTGAGAACCAATCCCGCTGTAGTGATTGGCTTACTTAGTCTACACCGAAGCAAATTAGTAGACATTTTGGCAGACGGGCAGCTCATTTTCATATATGAATAGGACGATCGAGAGCCAAACCGTGCGAGAACGTTACCACTTTCGACGAGAGCCAACTGCTAAATCAATAGATGCACCTATCCTGCGATGCCGAAGATCATACCGCGTACTCCGGGAGTGAATACACAGTGCAGTATTACCAATGGACCCGATAATTCACGGTACGAATAATAAAGTGGAGACTCGAACCGTCGGCGAAAACATTGCCAATTCGAATTAAGTCATTCCTTGTACCGAATACCGTCTCTCCTAGAACCTGACACACTGTAGCGAGTGCCTTGCTTATTTTTCCCGAAAACAAATTGGTAGTCAATTTAGAGGACAGACACCACATTTATGTGTATAAATATCAGCATCCAGACTCAAAGCGTTCAGGAACGTTACCACCTTCCTTATGAATCGCAGAGCTAAGTCAATATATTCACATGTCCTGTCTTCCGAAAGGTAAACCAGATATTCCGGCAGTAAATGCGCTGTACAGAATTGGCAATAAACACTTTAATTCACAGTTTGAATATGAAAGCAGGCCGTCAGGTCGTTATATAACAATACCTACTGGTATAGGGTCAAACATCTTACAGATTGTTTACGCTTCGAAGGAATAGCCCGCTGTATTGAGAGTATAACGCCGTGTTATACTCTCACGGTAGTACACATTTAAGTGACGAGCACCTTAATTTCATGCATTAATGAAATCACCGAGGGTCAAACCGCTCGAGAACCCTACCACCTTATGCGAGAGACGAACAGCTAAGCCAATAGTTTGACTCCCGGAATCACGGGATAGTTGTATCTATTGACTTAGGCGTTCGTCTTTCAAAGAAGGTGGTAACGATCTCCAACGGTTTGACACTCGATCTTCTAATTCATATATCGAAATAATGTATGCCTCTGCTATAATATCTGCTAATATGTTTCCGTGAGTACTTAGAATGACACTCGCTGAAGCGCGTTATGTTCTAGGGGGGTATCGTATTCGGTAAAAGGAATGACACTACTCCAGTTGGTAATGTTCTACAACGATTTTGACTGCACGGTTTAATATTCATACCGTGAAATGAGCAGTCTGTTGCGAATAATTATCAGCGGATTAGTCCCGGAACACCTGCTTTGACCTTCGGAATCACTGAATGGTAGGAGCTATAGTCGAAGACGCTCGACTCTCATAGATGATGGTTTCGTTATCGAAATCCAGGACCCTCGATCTTCTAATACATACCTGAAGCTAAGATGCCCGTCAGTGAAACGAATACTAATTTCTGTTTTTGCACATGAAGTTATAAACTCCATGAAGCGGTTGAGGTTCGCGGAAGGCGTGGCCTTCGTTAAAGCGTTTGACTTTATTAAAATTGGTAACGTTCACATACGGTCTTACGATCTATTTCAATTTTCAAACTGAAAATTAAGGTGTCAGTTGTCAATTTTCTTCAGTGGACTTTCTCCCGGATTACCTGAGTTGACTCTCGCAGTCACAGGATATATGGAGCTATTGACGAATCTCACGGAAGGAGGTAATGTTCTCGATTGCATTGACTCCCGGTGTTGATATTTATACACAAACATGTGTCCTTCGTCTCCTAAAATGTCTACTAATTTGTTTCTGTTAACATTAAGCAGGACACTCGCTACTGCTGGATTGGATATCGGAAGCTTAGGTACCCAAGAAAAGACTGCCTCTATATGAATTGGTAATGGTCTCCGACGGTGAGTCTCCTAGATTAATAATAATACCGTGAAACAAGGCATAAATTCCCAATACAATTCAGCAGATTTACTTCCGTAATGCCTGATTTGAATCTCAGTATCACAGCATAGGTGAATCTATTGACTCAGCAGTTAGACTCTCAAAGGAGGTGGTAGCGTTCCTGATCGTTTCACACTCAACATTCTAATTCATACATGAAGTTAAGAGGCCCGTCACTGAAATGGAAAGTAATTTCTTTCCTTGAACGCGAAGTTATACACACGAATCGGCGAGTATGCTTGTCCGAAGGTAAGGCCATCCGTAAAGTGTTTGACATTATAGCAGTTGGTATTCTTCTCAAGCGGTTTGACGGTCTACTTTACTGTCCGATAGTGAATTAAGGCGTCTATTGCCAATATTGTTCAGCGTATTTACTCCAGGCACACCTGGTTTAGCTATAGAAATAAAAGGATGGGTGAAGTTATTGAGCTTGTCGGTCAATTCACATAGAAGGTGGTAGGGTTCCCGGACGGTTTGACACTGAATCTTCTATTTCATACATGAAAAAGGTGTCCCGGCCAGAAACGTATACTAGCTTGTTCCTCTGAAGACTTTGCCATTCCCTCGATACAGCGCGTTGGGCTTGCGGAGGGTAAGGTCATCAGTATTGCGTTTGACGTAATACCAATTGGAAACGTTCTCCTACGATTTGCCGCCATATTTTAATTTTCATACCCTGAATTAAGGTTGTCTATTGCCAATACTGTTGTATACTGTTCTATTACTCTTGAATTCACAGGAGAGGTCATGGTATTGCCATGACCATGAGACTCTCAATGCAGGTGATAACGTACTCGGACGATTTGACCATCTGTCTGCCTACTGCTTCATGCAATTAAAGTGTCCGTCTGCTGAAGAGTATACTAATTCTTTCTTTGAACACTAAGCAAGAAACTTGCTGCAGCGGGATATGTTCTAGGGGGGCAAGGTATCTGGTAAGAGGTTTAACTGCATACCAATGGGCAACGTTCAACAACGGCTTGACTCTCTAATTTAACGTTAAATCCTTGAATTAAGGCGCCAATTGCCAATACTGGTCAGCGGATTTGCTCCACGAGTACCTGGATTGTCTTTCGGAATCACATAATATGTGAAGCTATTGTCTTAGCCGTTCGACTCTCACAGATGGTGGCTACGTTATCGAAACGTTTGAGACTATATATTCTAATTCATGCATGATGTCAAGGTGCCCGTCGCTGAATTGAATACTTGCTCCTTTCTCTAAACTCGTACTTATACTCTCGATGCATCGGCTGTGGTTCTCGGATGGTAAGGCCTTGTGTAAAACGTTTGACTTTATACTAATTGATATCGCCCTTAATCAGCTTGATGCTCAACATTAATATTCAAACCGTGAATTGTGGTGCCTATTACCAACACTGTTCAGCGAGCGTGCGCCCGGAATACCTTGTTTGACACTCGAAATCATAGGATAGGTCAAGCTAATAACTAAGGCGTTCTCGAACCGCTTTACCCTCAATCCTCTAATGCATACATGAATGAAAGGTTTCCGTCACTAAAGTGTAAACTAAATTGTTCCTCTGAACACGATGTAATACTCCCGATACAACGGATTATGGATTCGGTGGCTGAGGCCATCAATAAGACGTTTGACTTCATAAGAATTTCAAACGTTCTACAACGCATGGACGTTCCGCATTAATATTCAAACCGTGAATTATGGTACCTATTGCCAATACTGTTCAGCGCATTTGCTCCAGGAATTCCTGGTATGAATCTCGGAAACACTGGATATGTGAAGTTATTGACATAGGTGTTAGAATATCATAGAAACTGGAAATGGTCTCGAACGTTTTGACCCTCAGATTCCTAAGTCTTACACGAAATAAAGATGCCAACATGATAATGTATACAAATGTGATTCTTTATCCACGAAGTTATACCTTCGATACGGCGGGTTAGCTTCACGGACGGTAAGGCTCTCGGTAAAACGCTTGACTTTGTAGCAACTGATAAATATCTAAAACGGAGTGACGCTGTATTTTGAGATGCAGGGCATGAAGTGCGGTGTCTGATGCCAATACGCTTCAGCGGATTTACTCTCGGGTACCAGATATGTCTCTGGAATCCACAGGATAAATGGAGCTATTTTCTTACGCTTTCGAGTCTCAAACATGTTGGCAACTTTCTCGAGCGGATTGAACCTGGGTCATCTGTGGGATCAGGGCCATCAGACTCTGCCTTGTAGCATTCAAACCGTGAACTACGGTGTCCATTATCAATAGTGTACGGCGGAATGTCTCCCGGAACACCTGGTTTGACTATCGGTAAAGCCGAACAGGCGGATCTAGTGACATAGCTGGTCGATACTTAAAGAAGGTGGGACTGCTCCCGAACGGTTTGAATGTCCATTTTTCTATTCATACAAGAAAGAAACAGTGCGGCTGCTAAAATGTCTATTAATCTGTTTCGGTGGTAACCAAGCATGATATTCGATACTGCGGGATAGGATCTAGGAAGGTAAGGTATTCGGTAAAATGTGACTTTCTAAAAATTGTGTATATGTTCTCCATCGGATTGAGTCTCCACTTTAATATTCAATCTGTGATACAAGCAGTCTATTGCCGGTACTGTTTAGCGGATTTACTCCTGGATCACATGGCTCGACTCTAGGAATCACATCTATAGGTGAAATTATTGACGTAGCCATTCGTCTCTCACAAAAGGTGGCAACGATTTCGATACGTTTGACCCCCGATCTTCTATGTTATACATTAATCTAATGTGCCAGTCATTGAAATGAATACTAATTTCTTTCTCTGAACACGAAGTTATACTCTGGATACAACCGGTTAGTTTTTCGGGGGGTATGGTCTTCGGTGAAACTTTTGACCTTATAGCAAATGGTAACGACCTCCCACGGCCTGACGCTCCATATTTAATATTTTTTCATTCTTATTACCGAAAACATACCCTTCCAAGAACCTAACGCGCTGTAGCCAGTATCATGCTTAGTGCTCACGGCAACAAATGAGTAGGCATTATCGCTGAAGCACACCATATTTTCAAATATGAGTTAGAGGATTCGGAGTCAAACCGCTCGAGAACGATGCCACCGTCTGTGTGAGTCGAACCGCTACGCCAATAGCTTCCCCTATCCTGTGATTCATTGAGTCAAACCAGGTATTCCGGGAGAAAATCCGCAGAAAAATGATGCCATTAGACACCATAATTCAGGGTTTTAATATGAAAGTCGAGAGTCACTAAAATTGAGAGCGTTACCAATTGGTATAACGTCAAACGTTTTACTGAAGTCCATATACTGCGAATGTTTTATCCGTTGTATATGGGAGCATAGCATCGTGTACAGTGAAACAGGTTATTATATACTATACAGGCGGGCATCTTAATTCCATGCGTGACGTTACAGTTCGAGGGTAAAACCATTCGAGAGTGTTACCAGCTCAGTTGAGAATTGAAAGCCTTGGTTAATAGCTTCACCTGTCCCATGATTCCGAGAGACAAACCAGGTATTCCAGGCGTAGTTCTGCTGAAAAGTATTGGCTATAGACACCTTAATTCACGGTGTGAATATTAATGCAGACCGCCTATCCGTTGCAGCACGTTACAAAATGGTATTGAGTACGTCATTTTACCGAAGGCCATTCCTTCCGAGATGCTAACTCGCTCAATCGAGAGTATTATTTCGTGTTCAGCAAAACAAATTAGTAGACATTTAATTGACCAGCACCTTAGTTTCATGTATGTCTTAGAAAATCGAGATTCAAACCGTTGAAGAACATTAACAACTTCTATGAGATTTGAACGCCTGAGTCAAAAGCATGGTCCATCCTTTGTTTCGGAGAGTCAAACCAGGTAATCCGAGAGTAAATCTAATGAGGATTATTGGCAATGTATACCTTAGTTTTAACCGTGAATATTAAGACAGGGCGTCACTCCGCGTGAGAACGTTATTAAATGCTATAATGTCAAACGTTTCACCGAAGGACTTACCTTCCGAGATGCCAAGCCAGCCGTATCGAGAGATTATCTCCGAAGTCAGAGAAGCGAATTAGAATACATTTTAGTAACGGCCACCTTAATTTTATCTATGAATAGGAATATGAGGGTCAAAACTGTTCGGGAACGATACCGACTGTATTGGGAGTCGAACGAATAAGTCAGTAGTTTCACTTGTCTTGCGATTCCGAAAGATTAGCCAGGAATTCTGGGAGTCACTACACTGTGCACTATTGGCAATGGACACATCAATTCACGCTATGAATATTAATGGAGAGGGACAAACCGTACGAGAACATTACCAATATGTATGACGCCAAACTTCTTACCTGACACCGTACTTCCTGCGAACCTAACCCGCCTTGTAGAGGGTATAACTTCGTGTTCGGAGAAAGAAAATTGGAATACATTTTAATGACGGGAACCTTAATTTCTTGTATGAATTGGAAGATCGAGTGTCAATCCATTCGAGAACGTTATCACCCTCTTTGGGCGTCGAACGGCTAGGTCAATAGCTTCACCTATCCTGCGATTCCAAGGATCGAACCAGGTATTCCAGGTGCAATCCGCTGAAGTGTATTGGCATTAGACAACTTAATTCTCGGATTGAATATTATAGTGGAGTGATACCATTGGTATACTGTCAAACGTTTTACTGAAGACGTTACACACCGAAAGCCTAACCCGCTATATCGAGGATATGACATCGTGATCGCAGGATCAAGTAAGTAAACATTTTAGTGACGTGCCCCTTAATTTCAGGAACGAATTCGATGGTCGAGTTTCAAACCAATCGAGAACGTTACCAAACTCTTCTGAAGTCGAACGGATAAGTCAATAGCTCCACCTATCCTGTGATTCTGAGTGTCAAACCAGGAATTCGGGAAGACAATCTGCTCTTCAGAATTCCCATCATACACCCTACTTAACGGTAAAGATATTAATGTCCTTAGTTAAACCGTCGTAGAACGATACGAATTTGTTTAGAATCCATCTCTTTGCCGAAGGCCCTACCTTCCTAGAAGATAAGACGCCATATATACAGTATGACATCGTGTTCAGAGAAGTCAAGTAGTATCCATTTTTGCGACCGGCAAGTTAATTTCCTGTATGAATTAGAAGATCGGGTGACAAACGGATCGGGAACCTGATCAACTTCGTTGAGAGTCGAATGGCTAAATCAATCGCTTCACATATCCTAGGATTGCGAGTGCAAAGCCAGGCATTCGGGGAGTAAAGCCGCTGAAGACGGTTGTCAATAGGTAGCTTAATTCGCGTAGTGAATATTAACATGAAGAGTCACACCGTGTGAGAACGTTATTATCTGCAATGTCATTCGAACGCTTCACCGAATGCCTTACCAACGGTGAAGCTATCTCTCCGTATCGAGACTATAGCTACGTGTTTAGGGAAACATATCAGTACACACTTTAGTGTCGGCTACTTAAATTCATGCTTGAATTTGACAATCGATGTCAAGCCGTTCGAGAAAATTACCACCTTCTGTGTAAGACGAGCGGCTATGTCACATATCTTGGGGTTCCCAAAGTTAAACCAGATATTCCGGGATTAAATGGGCTGTACAGTCTTGGCCATAGACACCGCAATTCAAGGTTTGAATATTAAGGCTGGCCGTCAATCCGTTGTAGATCATTACCCATTCGTGTAGGGTTAATGTCCTTACATAATGTCTTACCCTCCGAAAAAACTGACCAGCCGTATCGAGAGTCTAACGCCGTGCTGAGAGGTACGACATGGTATTCATTTTAGTGACGAGAAACTTAATTTGATGTACGAATTACAAGATCGAGTGTCAAACTTTAGAGAGCGATACCACTTTCTGTGGGCGTCGAACAGCTAGGTTAGTAGCTTCGTCTACCCAGTTATTCGGAGAGTCAAACCAGGTATCCCTGGAGTAAATTCTCAGAACACTATTGGCAATAGTCACATAATTTCACGGTTTGAATAGAAATGAAAAGCGTCAAACATTCGAGAGCATTGCCAGTTGGGCTATATTTAAACACCTTGCCGATGGCGTTACCTTTATAGGAGCAAGCTCGCCGTGTCGACAGTATATCCACGTGTTCGGAGAATAAAATTGGTATTCATTTCAGTCACGGGCACCGTAACTCCATGTACGAATTAGGAGATCGATGCTTAAACCGCTCGAGAACGTTGCCACCTTCAGTGGGAGACGAACGGCTAAATCAATAGCTCCACCCATCCTCCGATGCCGAGAGTCAAACCAGCTGTACTGGGAGTATATCCGCTGAAAGGTACTGGCAATAGTCACCGTAATTTCGGGTATGAATATCAAAGTACCGAGTCAAACCGTTGATGATCGTTACGTATCGGTATAGAATCAAACCTTTTAGCCACGGTCGTATCTTCCGAGAAGCTGACCCGCTCCATCGGCAGTATTCTGTCGTGTTCACTAAAACAAATTAGGACGCATTTAATTGACGGGCACATTAATTTCACGTATATATTAGAAAAACGAGATTCAAACCGTTGAAGATCATTACCAAGATCTTTGATATTCGAACGCCTAAGTCAATAGCTTCACCTATCCTGTGCTTCGGAGAATCGAACCAGGTGTTCCGCGGATAAGTCGACTGAAGGGTATTGGCAACAGACACCATAATTAACGGTTTGATTATTACAGTAGAGTGTCAATCCGTTTGAGTATGTTTCCCATTGGTACAAAAGTCACATGTTTTACCGAAGATTTTACCATGCGCGAACCTCATACGCGAGATCGAGAGTGTAACTTCGTGTTCAGAGAAAAACATTCGCATACATTTTCATGACGGCCATTATAATTTCATGTATGTGTTAGAAGCTCGAGGGCAGACAGTTCGAGAACATTACCCCCCACTTTGGGATTCGAACAGCAAACACAATAGCCACACCTGCCCTGTGATTCAGAGCGTCAGACCAGGTATTCCTGGAGTAAATCCGCTGAACAGTATTGGCAATTGACACCTCAATTCCCAGTTTGAATGTTCAAGTAGAGCGTAAAGGCGTCTAAGAACGGCACCAATTATTATAAAGTCTAACGTTTTACTGAAGCCCATGCCCTCAGAAAGAAAACCCGCTGCATCGAGAGTATTAAGCAATGTTCAGAGATATAAACTAGTATACATTCTGGTGACAGGCACCTTGATTTGGTGTATGAATAGGAAGGCCGAAAGTTACACCTTTCTAAAACGTTACCACCATCATTGAGAGTCGCATAGCAGAGGCAATAGCTTCACACCCGCCCTGTGTTTCCGAGAGTCAAACATGTCATTTCGGGAGTAAATACGCCGAATAATATAGGTAATGGATACCATAATTCACGGTATGAACTTTAAAATGGAGGGTCATACAGTCGGCGATAAATATCAATTGGTATAAATTCCCTCCCTTTCCGAGTAACGTATCATCTGTGAACGTAACCTACAGTATCGAGTGTATATTTTCGTGATCAGGGAAACATATTAGTATTCATTTTAATGACCGTCGCCATATTAACAGTTCTGAATAGAAGAATCATGTGAAAATCCTTTCGAGAACGTTATCACCCCCTTTGAGATTCCAAAGGCTAGGTCAATAGCTTCACCTATCCTGAGATTAAGAGAATCCAAGCCGGTATACCGGGAGTTAATCGGCAGAACAGTTATTGGAATTAGAGATGGTATTTTACGATGTATATATTGAAGTACAGAGTCAGACCGTTATAGAACATTACGTATTTCTATGGAGTAAAGCCTTCTCCTGAAGAACTTACCTTCAGAGAAGCTAACCCGCTATATCGGTGCCATTACATCGAGCTCAGAGAAGCAAATTTGTATATATATTTGTAGACGTATACTTTAGTTTCACGCATAAATAGGAATATCAAGCGTCAATTCGTCCTAGGACGATACTACCTTCTTTAAGTTCGATCGGCCAGGTTATCAGCTCCACATATCCCGCTATACCGAGGGTCGAACCAGGTATTGCTGGAGTAAAACTTCTGAAGAGTTTTGGCAATAGACACCTTCATTCGCCGTTTGAATATCACAGTAGAGCTTAAAACAGTTTGAAAGCGTTACCAATTCTTATAAAGTCGAACGCCTTACCGATGTCCGTACCTTCCGCGAACCTCACCCGCATTATCGAGAGTGTAACTTTGTAATCAGAGATACAAATTCGTATACATTTTAGTGGCGGGCACCGAAACATCGTGTCACATACTCTCCAGCGGATTTACATCCGGAATACCTGATTTGACACTCGGAATCGCAGGATATGTGAAGCCGTTGAGTTGCACATTCGTATCGCACACATGGTGGTAATGTTGTCGAACGGTTCGACCCTAGATCTTCTATTCCATACACGAAGATTACGTGCCCATCACTGAAATGCATCGTAATTTCTTTTTCAGAACACGAATTTATACTCTCAATGCAGCGAGTGAGGATCACCGAAGGTAAGGCCTTCGGCAAAATGTTTGGCTCTGCACGAATGGGTAACGATCTACATCGATTTGTCTCTGTACCTTAGTATTGATCCCGTAGGTTAAGGTCTATTGCCAACTATTTTCAGCGGATTCACTCACCGTATCCCTGGCTTGTCCTTTGGACTCATGGGATAGATGACGCTATTGACTTAGCCGTTCGTCTCAAACAGAATGTGGGAACATTTCGAGCGGTTTGGCGATCTACTTTAATATTCAATCCATGTCCCAGGTGTCTATACCTAATAGAGTTCAGCGGAGTTACTTACGAAATACCTGGCATTACTCTCGGAATCTCAGGATAGATGAAGCTATTGACTTAGACGTACGACACTCGACGAGTGTGGTGACATTACCGAAACATTTAATAATCGATCATCTAATTGATACATGAAATTAAGCCGCCCGTCACTAAAATGCATACTAATTTGATTCTCTGAAAACGATGTTACTCTCTCGACACAGCGGGTTAGCTTCTCGGAAGAATAGGTATTCGATGAGAAGAATGTCTTTATATTGAATGTTATTGTTCTCCGGCGGTTTGGCTTAATACTTTAGTGTTAATACCGTGAATTATGGTGTCTGTCGCCAATATTGTTCACCGGATTTATTCCAGGAGTATCTGCTACGACTTTCGGATGCACCGGATATCTGAAGCTACTGCCTTAGCTATTCGAATCACATAGAAGGTTGTAGCGGTCCCGCGCAGCTTGACCCTCGATCTTCAAGTTCATACATGAAATTAATCTGCCCGTTACTAAAATGTACACTAATTTGCCCTCCGATCACGATAGTATTCTCACGATGAAATGGTTGATGTGCGCGGACGGTAATGTCGTCGGTAAAACTATTGACTTCATGGCTATTGGTAAAGTTCTCAAACCGCTTGGCCCTCTACTTTAATGTTCAGACCGTCAATTGAGGTGTCTATAGCCAATACTGTTCTGCGGATTTACTCCCGGAATTCTTGCTTTGACTTTCGGAATTACAGGATAGGTGGAGCTATTGACATAGGCGTTCAACTCCCGCAGATGGTGGCAACAATCTCGAACGATTTGACACCTGATCATCCAATTTATACATGAAGTTAAGTTGCCCGTCATTGAAGTGAATAATAGTTTCATTCTCCGCGCACGAAATTATACTCTGGATACTGCTGGTTAGATATTCGGAGGGTAAGGTTTTCAGTAATACATTTGACTTTATACCAATTGGTAACGCCCGTAAACAGTTTGGGGCTCTACTTTAGCACGTTGACGACGGTCTGACTCACCGGTGGCCCATGCTTGTCTGTTTGCTGTGGCGGCATCAACCACCGGATGACAAAGCTATATTGTTCGGCGTTCTGAGTGCCCTTTAAGTTTGTTAAGCGCTTGTAGCACTCTTTACACCTTATCCTCATCTTCCTCGCCGGTCCATCGTGTGAATTTTAAAATTTAGAGTGAAAATTATTGATTATCTATTGAAGAGTGTTCAGAATCCCACAAGTGAAGAGCTAATAGGAAGTAGAAAGAAAAACGTATTTTAAATTTTGTAACGCTTGGTTCCCCACTTTATGCGGATGTACGACGTATTTACTAAAGGTCCCGTATATTAGCTCCATAACAACTTTCTATACCATCTTACCGTTTTCCGTAAGCATTTATAGTTGGAACACATTTGATCTGACATGTCAAACCCCTTCTTCGCACTATTGTTAGAAAAAACGGTGTCCGGTTTTAATTTATCATCGTTGCTGCGAATAATGGCGCAATTGTGAGATATCGAAGTGGTTAACATACAGAGGAGTCTTTTGCCGGTCCACTTTATAAATTTCAGGCCGCTCCGATTTTCGAGAGATATAATGTCGCCCCGTTTCTGTTTCTTCTTCGCCTGTGGCGGTAGAAACTATCGATTCATTTTGACTGCACCGCAAATGTATCATTTTTTTAGTGAGAAGAACTTCGGATAAAAGAATACTTGTATAAAAACTGTCGGTAAATAAAATCCGGCCCTTGAATAATAGATCTCGTATCAATGTCATTACTACATCAAGAGAATGTGCTTTCATAATTCTTGTTTCATTTTTTCCGGAATCAGTATGCACATTATATGTATATCCGTCCGGAAGGCATAGTTTGAACAGTTTCATTCCGTATTTGTGCCGCTTACCAGGTATACATTCACGAATGCTATCGCGTCCTTTCCACGGAACCATGCCTTCGTCAACTACTATATTTTCACCTGGTTTTACTGCATCATGGAATGCACGAAGAATTTTATCAATCCATTTCGGATTTTGTGTAGCGGAACCACGGTCTTAGCTGTAGCACAATCAGAAAAGTGCAAGTACTTTAATATAGCTATAGTACTATAATATTGCTTTCATTATCCGCGCATTCGCATACATCGCCGTTTCAGTCCAATATGTTCGACATTCGAGTACCTGCACTACACCCATATCAAGCAAGGTATAAATAATGTTATTTAATTCACATTTTTTAATGGGGTTCCATGCTTGTAGATGTTGTCTCCTGCCATATGCTGCCTTCACTATACACTGAACAGCGTACCAATTCGTCTCATCTACGATCATCTCCAATATCTCGTCCGTGAAAAATAACTTATATAATGCAACTGGATCGTCGCAGTCCGTCTCCTTGATCAGTAGCTCTACTTTCTCTGAACACTCTTCCTCTGATGCAAATTTTTCTGCTTTCTTCCGCCACTTCGCAACATCATCTTGATCCTCTACACTAGACTCCGAAACTTCTTCCTCCGTGGAACACCTATCGATTGCCGTGTCCGATGATGTTGATGAAACTATTCTATTTCGTCGTCCCTTTCACATGATTCCAGATACAGATTCATCAGACGAATTACTGAATTCCATATCCATTGAATCTAATATTTAGATGGGCAAAAATTAAGAATGAAAATGTTAACCGCCATTTTAGAGGAATGAAACTTTACACTACCCTTATACTTACTGGAAGAATTGTGTACTCGGGAAACTTTCCGAACTGTACTGACCTCGCGCTCATAAAAACTTTGCGCAACCCACAATACACACAACGCACAATAACTAAAGTCTTCTTCACTTGCGCCAACTCTAAACTCCGTAAACGTGTCGCTGTCTAAACTCTCAATGATCATCCCCACTTACTAGGTTATTATATAAGTTGTGTCAGCTGGGTAGTATTCATTCCCTCAGAAATCACTGATTCCCTTATCACGTGTGGGCGGTCCTGGACGTCTAATTGGGCTGCCGAAGGCCCAGAGGCTGGTAAAAGTTCGCATACCTCATGTTCAGCCCTAGGCGGGCGATCTGCGACGGGAAAGGGAATATTTCTGGATAATCGCACAATTGTGCTCGGCCACTTAGCCCGGCAATATATCTTTCTTTGGCGATCCAGGGTACAAAAATCTAGTGCAGAGTCCCAGAGACCCTTTGCATGTTATATGTTGCCAGGGCGCCTGGAAATCGGTAGTCGGGAATTCGACGAACTGTCACTCGCACTCATCATGACTTATGCATGAAACTTATTCTACGTCCTAGAACTATTTTCGTCGTGTACGACAATCGGTCGCAGTATTTCTAGAGATTTATTGCTTTCGAAAGGGCACAATTAATTCCGATCTAAATATCTCGTGGTCAGAAGCACGAGAAGCTAAATTCCGACTTGACTGAACTTGGGCTCTGGCACGGGGAAGTTGGCTGACAATGGGCCAGGGGAAGGGCCACGTGCTCTACTCTAGAGGACGTTCCCCAACGCGGGGTCGTTAAATATCAAGTGGCCACACAAACTGAAAGTGCCCCGGTCAACGCTCTTGGGTGACATGTAATTTATATATATTACGTGCCTGAAGTATCGACAATTCACCATGTAGGAGAGGGTTATCTCCACCACCCCCTCGCGTGAGAGGAGTTTTCCTCCCTCAAGGTGTACAATGCGAAGATAATGGGAACGCGCTTCCCCCAAAACTCCAATAAGGGATGATTTCCCTGTTTGGCCATCTCCACGGTTTTCAAAACGCATGATGGAAAATCGTGGAGAAAGTAAAAAACTTCCATAAAAGCGGTAAAACGAAGTCGTCGAAACGTCGAAGTGTGCAAATAAATCTTCGAAACTTCGAAGAGTCAAAGTGGAAGTCAGTTTCATCCTAACGTGCTTGTGGGCATTAGAGCGCAAGCATTGAACAGTATAATTTGGTGCCGCGCGGTCGCATGGAGCGGACCACTGGTTGACGCACCGCCGCATGGAACGGACACCGAATATCCGCTCATGCGTCAACGTGTTAAGATTTAATGCGTGAATTAAGGCGTCTATTGCAAATACTGATCAGGCGATTTGCTCCGGAATACCTGGTTGAATCTCGGAATCACAGGATATGTGGAGCATTCGGATTAGCAGTTCGACACCTATAGATGGCGGCATCGTTCTCGAGATGTATTCCCCACGATCATCTAATACGTATACGAAGTTATGGTGCCAGTTACTGAATTGAATACTAATTTATTCTGTGAACACGAACTTATACTCTGTGTGAAGCCGATGAGGTTCCCTCTGGGTAAGGCCTTCAGTCAAACGATCGACATTATAACAATGGTAACGCTCGCAAGCGGATTGACGCCTTACTATTTTATTCGAACTGTGAATGATGGTGTCTATTGGCAAAATTCTTCAGCCGACATACTCCCAGAATACCTGGTTTTAGTCTCCGAATTGCAGGATAGGGAAGCTATAGACTTAACCTTTCGTCTCTCAGAGAAGTTGGTTACGGTCTCTAGCGATTTTACCCTCGACCATATAATTCATGCATCAAATTAAGGAGCTCGTCACATAAGTGTATACTAATGTGTTTCCTTAACACGTAGCTATACTCTCGATACGGCGGGTAAGTTTCTCGGGTGGTAAGGTATTCAGTAAGAGGAATGACTTAATACGAATTGGTAATATTCGCCGACGGTTTGACTCAGTACTTTGATATTCAAACCCTGAATGAAGACGTCCATTGCCGATACTGACCAGCGGATATGCTCCCGGAATAACTGGTTTGCCTTTCGGTATAACAAGACGATTGACGGTATTAACGTAGCTGTGCCACCCTTAAAGTAGGTAGTTAGGTCCTCGAACGGTTTGAGATTCGATTCTGCTACTCATACATGAATGCAGGGTGTCTCTCTGCTAAAATATCTAGCTTATATGCTTCCGTGAACATTAAGCAAGTCACTACCTACAGGGGTGTTGTGTTCTCTGACGGTAACGTGTCCGGTTGAAAATTTAACTGCATACAAATAAGTAATGTTCTTCAACGGCCTAACTCTGCACTTTAATATTTGCTCCGTGAATTAGGGTGTCTAATGCCTATGCTGTGCAGCGGATTTATTCCGGAATACCAGGCTTGACTCTCGGAATCACAGAATAGGTGAAGGCTATGGGATGACTGGGATGTGCGACTCTCGAAGAAGGTGGTAACGATATCAAACGGTTTGCCCTCGGTATTCCTATATATGCAAGAAGATAATACGTCTGTCTGCTAAAATATCTACTAATTTGAAAACGTGAATACTACGGAACACAGTGGCTGCAGCGGGATGGGTTCTCGAAAGGTAAGGTATTGGAAAAATAATGACTTTATACAATTGGTAATGTTCTCCGACCGCTGGACTCACAACCTTAATATTCATGTCGTGATGTAAGGTGTCTTTTGCCAATACTGTTCAGTGGATTTAATCCCGGAATTCCTTGTATGGCTCTCGGAAAGACTGGATGGTGTACCTATTCACATAGTCGTTCGTCTCTCACAGAAGGTGAAAGTGTTCTCGAACGTTTTGACACTCGACATTCTCAGTCATGCATGAAATTAAGGTGAATGACACTCATATAAGTACGAATTTATTTCCCTGAATACGACGATACACTCTCGTATCCGAGGGTTAGTTTTTTCGAAGTGTAAAGTCTTCGGTAAAGCGTTTGACTTTCTACCTATTGGTAACGATGTCATGCAGTTTCGCGCACTGTGTTAATATTGAATCCGTGAATTAAGGTCGATATTACCAATACTGTTCAGGCGGATTTTCACCCGGAATACCCTGTTGGACTTTCGGAATCGCAGATTAGGTGAAGCTATTGACTTGGCCGATCGACTATCAAGATGGTGGGATCGTTCTCCAACGGTTTGACTCTCGGTAGTTCAGTTTCTACATGAAAGTGTGCTGTTCTTCTGCTATAACGTCTACTAATTTGTTTCCGTGAACAATATGTAAAGCACTCGCTGCAGCGGGTTGTACAACTTGGGAGGTAAGACCTTCGGTAGAAAGTTTGACTCTATACGAATGGGTAAAGTTCTACAACGTACTTAAGCTCTATTTTAATATTCGAACCGTGACGTAAGGTGTCAATTCAAAATACCGTGACACTGGTAGACTCCCAGAATTCATGGTTTGATTAGCGGAATAGACAGGATAAGTGAAGCAATTGACATAGCCGTTCGACTCTCAACGAAGGTGGGTAACGGTCTCGAACGACTTGACCCTCGATCTTCTAACTCATACATGAATTTAAGGTGCCCGTCAGTAAAATGGAGAATAATTTCTTTCCTGGGAACGAAGCTATACTATCGATAGAGCATGTTACTTTTTCGTGGTGTCAGGGCTTCGGTAAAATTGTTGACTTTATAACAATTGGTAAAATTCTACAATGGTATGACGGTCTGCATTAATATTCAAATCGTGAATTGTGGTGTCTATTGTTAACACTGTTCAGTGGATTTACTCGAGGAACACCTGGTATGACTCTCGAGACACACGATATCTCAAGCTACTGGCTTAGCAGTTCGAATCTCATAGAAGGTGGTAACGGTCTCGAACGGTTTCACACACGATATTCTAATTCATGCATGAAATTAATGTGCGGGATACTAAAGCGTATACCAATTCGTCCCTCTGAACACGGTGTTACACTCTCGATATTGCGGGTTAGTTTTTCGGAGGCCCAAGCATTCTGTAAGAAGTTTGACTTACCCAATAGGTAATGATATAAAACGGCGTTATGGCCTCCTTTAATATCCAAACCGTGAATTAACGTGTCCGATAAACATACAGTTCAGCAGATCTACTTCCGGAGTCTCTGGTCTTCCCTCTGAATCACAGGATCGGTAAAGCAATTGACATAGCCGTTTGTCTCTCAAGGAAGGTGGTTACATTCTCGAACGACTTGACACTGGACCATCTGATCCATAGAGGAAATTAAGTTGACCGGCACTAAAATTTATACATTTTGCTATTCTAAGTCTGTTGTTTCACCTGTCATTCGATTCCGAGAGAAGATTAGGTACACCGGGCGTGTATCCGCTGAACAGTATTGGCAATAGACTCTCTAATTCTCGATTTGAATTTTAAGGTAAAGCGTCAAACCCTTTGAGAGGGTTTCCAATTGGAATAAGGTCAGACGGTTTACCGAGGGCCTTACCGTGCAAGAACCTGACCCGCTGTAGCAATTGTCATGCTTTCTGCTCATGAAACATATTACTATGCAGTTTAGCAGACGGAAACCATGTTTTTATGTATGAATAGAATAATGGAGAGTCAAACCTTTGCAGAACGGTCGAGCGTGACGAACTGCTAATTCAACAGATTCTCCCATCCCACGATTCCGACAGTAAAATCAGGTATTCCACGAGCAAATCTGCTGTTGAGTTTGGGTACTAGGCACCCTACTTCACGTAGAAATATTAAGGAACAAAGTCAGACCGTTTGAGAAGGTTACAAATTCCTACAAAGTCAAACGTTTTACGAAGACCTTACCCTCCGAAAAACTCACCCGCAGTATAGATAGTATAATGTAATGTTCCGAGAAAGAAATAAGTCCTCATTTCAGTGACAGGCACGGTAACTTCTTGTATGATTAGAAAATTTGTGTCGATCCGTTCAGGAACGTTACCACATTCTGTGAAAGATGAACAGCTATGTCAATAGCTACACACATCCTGTTAAACAGAGAGACAAATCAAGTATTGCGGAGTAAATGCGCTGATCAGTTTGCAATAAACACCTTCATACACGGTATGAATGCTAAAGTAGAGCGTCAAACCGCTTGAGAGCGTTACCAATTTGTATAAAGTCAGCCTCTTTACCAATTACCTTTTCTTCCCAGAACCTATCCCGCTACACAGATTGTGTTTGTTAGTATTCACGGATACAAATTAGTAGTTATTTTAACAAGCAGAAGTCATATATTCATGTATGAAGAGAAAAACCGACAGTCAAACCGTTCGGAATGATACCACCTTCTTTGAGAATGAAACAGCGAAGTCAATAGCTCCACCCATTCTGTGAACCCTAGAGCAAAGACTGGTATTCCAGGAGTAAATCCGCGGAACAGTACTCACAATAGATAGCCATAATTCACTGTATGAGTATTAAAATAGGGTGTCAGTCCGTCGGCGAACATTACCAATACCTATTAAGTCATTCCTTTTACCGAATACTTCACCTCCCCTGATCCTAACACGCTGTAGCGGGCGTCTCGCTTGTTCCACACGGAAACAAATTAGTAGACATTTTAGCGCACGGACACCACGTGTATGTGTATAATTATCGACATTGAGAGTCAAAGCGTTCGAGGACATTGCCACCTTCTTCCAGCGTCGCACAGCTGGGTCAATAGCATCACATATTCAGTGACTCCGAGAGTCAAACCAGTTATTCCTGGAGCAAATCCGCTGAACACTATTGGCAATAGACACCTTAATTCACGGTTTGAATACAAAAGCAGACAGCCAAACCGTTGTAGAATGTTAACTGTTTCTATTGAGTCAAACATTTTACCGATAGCACAACCTTCGGAGACGATAATCCGCCGTTTCGAGAGTATAACTTCGTATTCATAGAAGACATAAGTAAACATTTTTTGAACGTCACGTTAATTCCATTATGAACAAGAAGATCGACAGTAAAGCCACACAAGAACGTTGCCACGCTCTTCGAGATTCCAACGGCTAAGTCAAGAGCTCCACCTATCCTGTGATTCCGAGGTTCTAACCAGATACTTCAGAAGAGAATCCAATTAACTGGGATGGCTTAAGACACCTTAATGCGCGGTATGAATGCTAAAGAAGAGCGTCAATAATTATTAGTCGTTACAATTAGTATAAAGTCAAGCGCCTTACCGAAGGCCATACCCACGGAAAGCTCAGCCCGCTGATCGGGAGTATAACTTAGGGTTCAGAGGTACAAACTAATATACATATTAGTGACGGGCACCATATTTTCATTTATAAATTACAAGATTGTGGGTAGAAACGATCGGAACTTTGTCACCGTAGTTGAGAATCGAACGATTTAGATGTTAGCTTCGCTTGCCCCTTGATTCCGACAGAAAAACCAGGTGTTCCTAACGACCGTCCGCAGAAAAATGATGGAAATAGACAACTTTATTAGCGGTTTTAATATTGAAGTAGACCTTCCCTCCATTTGAGAACGTTACCAATAGGTGTAAAGTCAGATGATTTACTGAATACCTCACCCAACGAACGTCGAATCCGCCGTATCTAGGGTATGACATCGTGTTCAGAGGAACATTCTACTATACATTATAGAGACAGCACCTTAATGTCATGTATGTATCAAAGGATCGATGGTCAAACAGTTCTAGAACAAAACGACCCTGTTGAGGTTCGAGCGGATAAGTCAATAGCTCCAACTATCCCTTGATTCTGAGAGACTCACCAGGTAATCCGATGGTAAGTGCGCTGAGGAGTATTGGAAAGATATACCTTAATTCGTGGAGTGAGTATTGAAATTGGGTGTCAAACCGTTTGTAAACGTTACCATCTGATACAAAGTCAAATGTTTTATCGATGGCCGCACATTCCGCGAAACCTGTCCCGCTGCATTGCGAGAATAGCTTCATGTTCAGACGACATAATTAGTATACATTTTAGTGACGAGCACCTTAACGTCCTGCATGAATTAGAAAATCTAGGGTCGATCATTTAGGGCCTTACCATCTTCTGCGGGAGACGGGAGGCAAAGACTATTGCTTCACCTGTCCCGTGATTCCTAGAGTCAAATCACGTAATCCGGGAGTAAGACCAATGACGTTCATTGGCAACTGTCACCTTAGTTCACGGCTTACATGGTAAAGTAGAGCGATGTTCCGTTTGAGAACAATACCAATTGCTATAGGGTCAAACGATCTACTGTAGGACGTATCTTCCGCGAAACTCACCGGCTTCATTGAGAGCATAACGTCGTGTTTAGGTAAACACATTAGTATACATTTCAGTGACTTCACCTTAAATTCATATATGAATTAGAACATCGAGGGCCTAACCGTTCGGGAACGTTGCCACCTTCTGTGAGAGATGAACGGGAAAGTCAGTAGCTTCACAGATCCAGTAATTGCGAGAGTCATCCCTGGTATCTAACCAGTAATTCCGCTGAAGAGTATTGGGAATAGACGCCTTAATTCGCGGCTTGAATATCAAAGTAGAGCGTCAAACCATTTGAGAGCGTTACCAATTGGTACAACGTCATTCGCCTTACCGGATACCTAGCTCTTCCGAGAACATAACCTGCCGTACCGTGTGCGTAACTTCGGGATCACCGAAACAAATTAGAAGACACGTTAGCAGACGCACACCTTATTTCCATATATGAATAAGAATATCGAGAGTCAGATCGGTCGACATCGCAGCCACCGTCCTTGAGAGTCGCAAAGCTACGTCAATAACATGAACTATCCTGTGATTCCGAAAGTCAAACCTGGTATTCCGAGATTCATTCCGCTGTACACTATTCGCAATGGACACCTTAGTTCACTGTTTGAAATGTAAAGTAGA
>NW_027470587.1:0-35715 GCF_051020765.1 Lasioglossum baleicum
AGTATATCGTGATGCTTAGAGTAACAAATTAGTACTCCTTTTATTGTGAGGCACCTAATCGTCATGTATAAATAACAAGATCGAGAGTCAAACCGTTGGAGAACGTTACCACCTATCTTGAGCGTCGCACAGAGCTAAGTCATTAGCTTCACGTATCCTGTGATTGCGAGAGTCGCATAGGGAAATCCTGGAGAAATGCCGCGGAACAGTTTAGCAATAGACACAATCATTCCAGGTATGAGTCATAAAGTAGAGAGTCAAACCTTCGGAGAACATTACCAATTGGTATAAGGTCAATCGTTTAACGGAAGTTCTTACCATCCGAGAAGCTAACCCGCTGTATCCAGAAAAAAACTTCAGATTAGAGACCCACATTAGTATACATTTTAGTCGCGGCACCTTAATTTCATGTATGAATTAGATGATCGAAATTCAAACCGTTCTAGAACGTTACCACCTTCCTCGAGAACGGAATGGCTAAATCAGTACCTTCAACTATACTGTAATTCCGGGAGAAAAACAAGGTATTCCCGGAGTAAATTCGGTGATAAGTATTGGCAATATGACCCTTAATTCACGGTTTGAATTTTAAGGTGGAGCGTAAAACCGTTGTAGAACGTAACCTATTCGTATATGATCAGACTTGTTACCGAAAGCCGTACCTTCCGAGAAGCCCAATCAGCAGATAGAAGTGTCTTGCTTAGTGTTCATGGAAACAAAATAGAAGACATTTTAGAGAGGGGCTGTTCATTTCATATATGAATTAGTAGATGGAGGGTCAAACCGTTCGTGAAAGTTACCACCTTCTTTGAATGTCGCACAACTATGTCAATTGCTGCACCTATCCTGTGATTCCGAAAGTCAAGCCTGGTATTCCAGGAGTAAGTTCGCTGAACTGAATTGGCAAAAGACACCTAAATTCACAGTACGAATATTACAGTAGTATGACGATCCGTCGGAAAGCATTACCAATTGGTATAGATTCACTCTTTTTACGGAAAACATTACCCTCCGAGAATATAACCCGCTTTAGCGACTTTCGCGTATAGTGATCACGGAAACAATTTAGTACACATTTTAGCAGACGCACATCTTATTATCCTGTGTGATTAGAATAATCGAGAGTCAAACAGTTCGAGAACGATCCCACCTTCTTTGAGAATCGAACGGCAAAGACAATAGCTCTACCTATCCTGTGATACCTAGAGGAAGACGTGGCATTCCGCGACTTATCCCGCAGTACACTATTGGAATTAGTCGCGCCATTTCACAAGATAAAGATTATGGAACAGAGTTAAACCATCGTAGAACGCTACCAATTGTTATAGAGTCAAACTTTTTACAGAAGTCCCTACCGTGCGACAACATAACCCGCTGTATCGAGAGTGTAACTTCGAGTACAAGCAAGCCAATTAGCATCCGCTTTAGTGATGGGCACCATAATTTCGTGCACAAATTAGAAGATCGGGGGTCAAACAGTTCCAGAGCTTTACCACGTTCGCTGGCAGTCGAACGGCTAAACCAATAGCTTCACCTATGCTGTGATTCCGAGAATCATACCAAGTATTCCGGGTGCAAATCCCCTGTACAGTATTGTCAATAGACACCTTATTTCACGGCTTGACTATTATAGTAGTGCGTCAAACCGCGTGAGAGCGATACCAATTTGTATAAAGACAAACGTTTTACCGAAGGCCTTACCTTCCGAAGACCTGACCCGTTGCATCGATAGTGTAACTTCGTGTTCAGAAACGGAAATTAGTATTTATTTCTGTGACGGGCATCTTATTTTCATGTATGAATAGCAAGATGGAAAGCCAAACCGTTTGAGAACTCGTCCACCATTTTTGAGACTCGTACAGCTAAGTCATTAGCTACACCCATCCTGTGATTCCGAGAGTCAAGCCAGGTATTCCGGGAGTAAATCCGATCATAAGAATTGGCAAATGGTCTCTTAATTCACGTTCTGATCATTAAGGTAGACCGTCAAACCGTTGTAGAAGATTACCTATTCGTATAGTCAAATATTTTATCGAAGGTCTACCATTCTGAGAATATAACCCGCAGTATCGAGAGTTTGACTTCGTGGTTTCAGAAGCAAATCGTTATACATTTCATTGACGGGCACCACAATTTCGTGTATGAATAAGAAGTTCGAGAGTCAAGCCGATCTTGAAAGTTACCATCCTCCTAGGGGGTCGATCGGCTAAATAAATAGCACCACGAGTGCTCTGGTTCCAAGAGTCAAACTTGGCATTCCAATAGCAAATCCATTGCACAGTATTGGTCATAAACACCTTAATTCACGGTATTCATATTAAAGTAGCGAGTTAAACCGTTAGAGAACGTTACATATTGATATAGAGTCGAACGCTTTACCGAAGACCTTACTATCCCAAATAATAACGTGCTGTATGGAGAATGTAACTTCGGGTTCAGAGAAAGAAATTAGTGTCCATTTCAGTGTCGTGCACCTTAACTTCATGTATAAATTAGAAGTCTGAGGGCCAAACAGCTCGAGAACGTTATCACCTCCTTTGAGAGTCGAACGGTAACGTCAATTGCTTCACCGGTCCGGAGATTCCGAGTGCAAAACCAGTTATTCCGCATGTAAATAAGCTGAACAGTATTGGCTATAGACGCCTAAAGTCACGGTATGAATATTAACGTAAAGTGTCAAACCGATGCAGAATGTTACCTATTCATATAAAGTCATTCTTTTTACCGAAGTCTTTACCCTCCGAGATCCTAACCTGCTGTATCGATATTCCAAATTTGTGTTGTGCGAAACAAACTATTATTCCGATTAGTGCTATCGACACCGTCATTTCATGTATGAATCAGAATATCGATAGCCATGCTGTTCCAGATAGTTACCACTATCTTTGAATATGGCACATCTATGACAATAGCTTCACCTATCCTGTGATTCCAATAGTTAAACCAGATATTCCGGGAGTGAATCCCCAGCACAGTATTGGCAATAGAAACCTTAATTTACGGTTTGAATATTAAAGCAGGCTGTCACGCCATTGCAGAAGAATGCCCACAGGTGTAGTGTCAAACTTGTTACAGAATGCCTTTACCCCGAAAATCTAACTCGCTGTATCGGGATTATAATACCGTGTTGTTAGTTTCAAACTTGTATACATTTACTGACGAGCACCTTAATTCCATGCATGAATTAGAAGATGGAGCGTAAAACTGTCCGATAACGTAACCACCTTAGGTGGGAATCGAACGTCTTATTTGTTAGCTTCACCTGTCCTACGATTCCGGTAGTCAAACCAGGCATTCCGGGCGAAAATCCGCTGCACATTATTGGCATCAGACACCTTATGTCACGGTTTTAGTATTAAAGTTGAGCGTCACTCCAATTGAGAACGTACCAATTCACATAAAGCCAAACGCTTTACTGAAGACCTTACGCTCCGATCGTCTAATCCGCTGTATCGAGAGTATAACATCGTGCTCAGAGGAACATATTGCTATACATTATAGAGACGGGCACCATACTTTAATGTATCAATTAAAAGATAGACGGTTAAGCAGTTCTCGAACGATACCATCATCTTTGGGAGTCAAATGTCTATGTCAATGGCTTCACCTCCCCTGTGATTCCGATTGACAAATCAGTTATTCCGGGAGTAAATCCTGGGTACAGTATTGGCATTGCGCACCTTAATTCACGGTATGAATATTAAAGTTGATCGTTCATCCGTTTATGAAAGCAAGCAAATGGTATGAAGTCAATCGTTTTATTGACGACCTTGCCCTCTGATGGCATACCCTACAGTTCCGAGAGCGTACCACCTTGTTCAGAGGAACAAATTAGTATACATACTAGTGACAGGCACCATATATGCATGCATGAATAGAAAATTCGATAGCCAAACCGTTCGAAAGCGCTACCACCTTCTGAGAGTGACGTACGACTGTGTTAATAGCATCACTTATCCTGTGGTTCCGAGAGTCACACTTGGTATACGGCGAGTCAATCCGCTGTACACTATTGGCAATGGACACCTTAATTCACGCATTGAATACTAAAGTCGGCCGTCAAGCCATTGTTGTACAATGCCCAATGCTCAATGGCCAAACTTGTTACAGAATGCCTTTCCCCAGAAAAACTAACTCGCTGTATCGGGAGTTTACCACCGTGTTCAAAGTTTCGAATTGGTATATATTTTAGTTACGAGCATCATAATTTCTTGCATGAATAAGATGATCGAGTGTCAAACCGTTCGAGGACCTTGCCACCTTCTGTTAGTTGCGAACGACTAAGTCAGTAGCGTCACCTGTCCCGTCATTCCGAGAGGCAACCCCGAAAGACGAAGAGTAAGTCCGCTGAAGACTATTGGCAATTGACACTTAAATTCACGGTTTAAATAAAAAAGGAAATCGTCAATGCATTTGAGAGCATTGCCAGTGGCATGACGTCAAACACTTTAGCGATGGCCTTACTTTCAAAGGAGCTTACTCGCCATTTCGGAACTACAACTTCGTAATCATAGAAGGAAATTAGTTTTCAATTCACTGTCCGGCGTCTTAACGTCATGCATGAATTAGAATATCGAGGGTCAATCCACTCGAGAATGATGCCACCGGTTCGGGGAGACGAACGGCTATGTGTGTAGCATCACCTACCCTGAGATTCTGAGAGTCAAACCAGACATTCCTGGAATAAATCCGCTGAACAGTGTTGGAAATTGGCACCTTAATTCACGGATTGAATATTAATGTATATCGTCAAACTGTCTGAGAACGTTACCAATTCCTACAAAGTCAAACGCTTTACCGAAGACCTTATCCACTGAAAGACTAACCCGCTTTATCGGGAGTATAACTTGGAGTTCAGAAAAGCAAAATGGTACAAATTTTAGTGACGAGCATCAAATTTTCATCTATGAATCAGACGATCGAATGCCAAACCCTGCGACAACGTTTGTACATTCAGTGAGATACGAACGGCTAAGGCAATAGCTTCACTTATGCTGGGAATCCGAGAGTCACACAAGGTATTCCGGGAGTAAAGCCGCTGAACAGTATTAGCGGTAGACACCATAATTCACGGTATGATAGTTAACGTAAATCGTCAAACCGTTGCAGAACGATACCTATTCGTATAAGGTCATTCTTTTTACCGAATACCTTACGCTCCGACATCCTAACTCGCTGTGGCGAGTGTCTTGCTTAATGTTCTCGGAAAGAAATTACTCGACATGTTAGAGGACCAGCAGAATATTTTCATGTATGAATAGCAAAATCGAGTGTCAAACTGTGAGAAAATGATACCACCTTCTTTGAGAGTCAAACGGCTGAGTCAGTAGCTGCATCTAACCGGTAGTTCTAAGAGTCAAACCATGTGCTCCGGGACAAATTACGCTGAATAGTTTTGGCAAAAGATACCTGAATTCGGGGTAAGAATAATAAAGAAGAGTGACAAACCGTGGGAGAACGTTACGTACAGTTATATAATCATACTTTTAATCGGAGGCCTTAACTTTTGAGAAGCTACGGCGCCGCAATGTGTGTGATGCTTACTGTCAACGGATGCAAATTAGTATGCAACGGAGTGACAGGCACCTTATTTTCATGTATGAGTAGAATAGTCTGGGGTCAAACCATTCGAAACCGTTCTCAGCTTCTTTGGGAGTCGAACGGCTTGGTCAATAGCATCACTTATCCTGTGATACCGATTGTCAAACCCGGTATACCTGGAATAAATCCGCCGCATCGTATTGCTATTAGACACACTATTACGCGGTATAGATATTGAAGAACGGAGTCAAACCGTTGTAAGTGTTACCACCTTCTTTGAGAGTCGAACGCCTTAGTCAATAGCTTCACCCTTCGTGTGGTTCCAAGAGTCAAACCAGCCATTCTCGGAGTCCATCCGCTGCACCCTACTGGCAACGGACACCTTAGTTCACGGTATGAATGTTAAATCAGGCCGTCAACCCGCTGGTGAAAGCTACTCATTGGTGTAGGGACAATTCTTTTACCGAAAACATTACCTCTCGAGAAGCTACCCTGCAGTTTCGAGAGTATAACTTTGCCTTCAGAGAACGAAATTAGTATTCATTTCTGTGACGGGCACCTTCACTTCATGTATCAATTAGAAGATCTTGTGTCAAACTGTTCGAGAACGTCACCACCTTCTTTGAAATTCGAACGGCTGAATCAATAGCTTCACCTATAGTTAAGATTCCCAGAGTCAACCTGGTATTCCTGGACTCCATGCGCTGAACGTTATTGGCAATATACACAGTAATTCACGGCACGAATATTAAGGTTCAGAGTCAAACCGTCGGAGATCATTACCAATTGGTATTGAGTCATTCTTTGTACCGATTACGATACCTTCCGAAAACCCAACCCGCTGTACGGAGTGTCTTGCCTAGTGTTCAGAGAAACAAATTAGTATACATTTTAGTGACGAGTACTACAATTTCATGTACGAAATATCGGATCGGGTGGCAAACTATCCCAGAACGTTCCCGCCGTCTTTGTGTGTCACACAACGCAGTTACAAGCTTTAGCTATCCCGTAATTCCGAGAGTCAAATCCTGCATTCTAGGAGAAAATCCGCTAAGAATTTATGACAGCAGACACCCTATTTCACAGTATGAATATTATGATAGAGACTCAAACCGTTAGTGATCATTACAAATTTATATGACGTCATTCATTTCACAGATAACCTTACCCCGGAGAAAAATCAGGCTGCAAGGAGTGTCTCGCTTCGAGTTCAGCGAAACAAATTAGAATTCATTCTGGTGACGAACACCGGAATATCATGTAACAACATGATGATCAGAGTCAATAAGTTCTGGAACGATCGCACCTTGTTTGACAGTTGCACGGCTAAGTCAGTAGCTTTACATATCCTCAGATTCTGAGAGTCAAATCAGGTATTGCAGGAGTAAACGCGCTGCTGAGTATTGGCGATACACAACTTATTTCACAGCATGAATATTAAGGTAGTGCGTCAAGCCGTTGTAGAACGTTTTCAATTGGCATGGTATTAAACTTTTTACCGGATAGGCTAACCTCCGAGGACCTAACTCGCTTTAACGAGGGTATAGCTTCGTGTTGAGAGATACAAATTAGTCTATATTTTAGTGAAGGGCATCTTAATTTTATGAATGAGTTAGATGATCGGGGTCAAACCGTTCGCGATCTTTACCACCCTCCTTGGGAGCCGAACGGCTATGGCAATAGCTTCACATATCCTGTGATTCCGAATGTGAAACCAGCTATACTGGTAGTAAGTCCGCTGAACAGTATTGATAATGGACACCGTATTTCACGGTTTGAATTTTATAGTAGAGAGTCAAACCCACCGAGAACATTTCCAATTGGTATAAAGTCATTCGTTTTACCGAATACCTTATCATCCGTGAACCAATCCCGCTGCATAGAGAGCATAACTTCATGCTCAGAGAAGTAAATTAGTATACATTTTAGAGACGGGCACATCAGTTTCATGTATCAGTAGGAAGATCAAAGGATAAACCATCTGAGAACACTATATACTTCTTGCAGATTCGAGCAGCTACGTCAATAGCACCACATATCCTGCTATTCCGAGAATGAAGCAGGTATTCCGGGAGAAAAACCACTGCACACTATTGGCAATAGACACATTAGTTCACGATATTAATACTATAGTACAAAGTCAAGCCGTCCTAGAACGTTACCTATTTGTAGAGAGTCAAAATTTTGCCGAAGACCTTACCTTCCGAGAGCCTAAGCTACAGTACCCAGTGTATAACTTCGAGTTCAGAGAATCAAGGTAGTATACATCTTAGTGACCGGCACCATAAGTCCGTGTATCAATAAGAAGGTGATGCGTCATACCGTTTATCACCTCTTTGACAATTGCACAGCTATGTCAATAGAATCACCCATTTTGTGATTCGGTGAGACAAAAGAGGTATTCCCGGAGTAAGTCCGCTGAACAGTACTGGCAATGGACTCCATAATTCACGGGTTCAGCATCACACTACAGCATCACACCGTTGTCGAACGTCTCGTATTGGAATACAGTCAAACTTTACGCAGAAGACCTCACCTTCCTGATGCTTATCCGCTGTATCGAGAGTATAAGATCGTGTTTAGAGACAGTTGTTAGTATTGAAGTCAGTGACGGGCGCCTTATCTTTATGTATGAATTAGCAGATCATGGGTCAAGTACTTCGAGAACGTTACCTCCCTCCTTGAGGATCGGACGGCTAAGTCAATTACTGCACCTACCCTGTGATTCCGAGTGCCAAACGAGGTAGTCCCAGAGTGAATCCACTGAACAGTATTGGCAATGGAGACATTAATCCACGGCTCGAATATTAAAGTATAGCGCCAAACCATTTGAGAACGTTACCAATGTGTATCGAACAAACCTATTACCGAAAGCCTTACCTGTGATGAATCTAACCCGCTCAATGAAGAGTATAATATCGTGTTCAATGGAACAAATTCTTATATGTTTTAGTGACGGGAACCTTAATTCCATGTATGCATTAGAAAATGGATTGTCATACCGATCGAGAACGTTACAACGTTCTGTGGGATTCGAAAGGCCAAGTAAGTAGCTTCAGCTATCCATTGCTTGCGAGAGTCAAACCGGGTATTCAGGGAGTACATACGCTGAAGAATATTGGCAGTGGATACCTTAATTCACGGTAAAACTATTTAGGTACTGCGTCATACCGCCGGAGAACGTTATCAATTGAAACAAAGTAATTCTTTTCACCCAATACGTTACCTTCCGAGAACTTATCCCGCTCTAATGAGTGTCTAGCATAGTGATCACAGAAACAAGTGAGTAGAAATTTCAACAGACGGACACGTCAGTTTCACGTATGGATAGCAAAATTGAGAGTCAACCCGATCGGGAACGCTGCCACCTTCTTCGAGAATCGAACGGCGAAGTCAGTAGTATAACCAATCCTGTGATTCTTATAGCTAAGCCAGGTATTCCGGGAGTTAATCCGCTGATCAGTATTGGCGATAGACACATTAATTCACGGTTTGGATATTTAAGTAGAGTGTCAAAGCGTTTCAGGGCGTTACCAATTTGTATAAAGTCAAACGCCGCACCGAAGTCTTACCTTACAAGAACGTAACCCGCTCTAGCGAGCGTCTGGCTTAGTGCTCACCGAAACAAATTAGTAGACATTATAGCACACCGTAACCTTATTTTTACGTATGAATACAATAATCGAGAGACAAACATTGCGAGATCTATATCACTTTCTTTACGAGACGAACGGCTAAGTCAATAGCTTCACCAATCCTGTGATTCTTATAGCTCAACCAGGTATTCCAGGAGTTAAACCGCTAAACAGCATTGGCAATTGTCACTATAATTCACAGTTTGAATATTAAAATAGAGCGTCAAACCGTTTGAGAACGGAACCAGTTCCTATAAAGTCAATCATTTCTCCTGATATCTAACCTTCCGGGAAGCCGACCCGCCGTATCGACAGTATAACTTCGTGTTCAGAGGCAGACATTATTATACATTTTAGTGATTGGCACTATAAGTTCATGTATGTGCAGGAAGATAGAGGGCCAAATCGTCCTAGAACTATACCACCTCCTTTGAGAGTCGCACAGCTACGTCTATAGCTTCACCTATCCTGTGATTCAGAGAGACAAACCTGGTATTGAAGTAGTAAATACGCTGAACATTATATTCAATAGTCAACTTAATTCACTTTCTGAGAATTAAGGTAAAGATTCAAACTTTCAGTGAACATTATAAAATGTTATAATTCATTCTTTACTCCGAATGCCATACCATCCGAGATCCAATACGCTGTAGCGATTGTCTTGCTCAGTATTCACGTGATCAAATTAGTACTCATTTTAGAAGATGGACTCGTTATTTTCATGGATATATAAGAAAATCACGAGTCAATCCGTTTGAGAACGATATCTCCTTCTTTGGGAGTCGCACGGGGACGCCAATAGCTTCACCAGTCCTATGATTCTTAGATACAATCCGGGTATTCCGCGACTAAATCCACAGTGCAGTATTGGAGCTAGACACACTATTTCAGGTTATGAATATTAAAGTAGACATTGAAACCGTTCTAGAACGTTACATATTGCAATACAGTCAAACATGTTACCGAAGGCCTTATCTTCCGAGGCGCTAACCCGCTGTATCGGGGGTATTTCTTCACGTTCAGAGATGCTAATTAATGCACATTTTAGTGACGTGAATCTTAATTTCATATATGAATTAGAAAATCGAGTGTCAAACCGTTCGACAACATAACCACCTCCTTTGAGGGTAGCACAGCTACGTCAATAGCTTCAACTATCCTGTGATTCCGAGAGTCAAACCAGGTATTCCAGGAGTTAGACCGCTAAAGAGTTTTGGCAATAGGCACCTTAGTTTGCCGCTTAAATATCACAGTACAGCGTCAACCCGTTTGAGACCATTTCCAGTTCGTATAAAGTCAATCGCTTCATTGATGACCATACCGTCGAAAAGCATAGCACGCAGTATTGAGAGTATTACTTCGTGTTCATCGAAACAAACGAGTAGACATTTTAGTGACGGGCAACTCAATTTCATCTATGAATCAAGGGATCGAGGGTCATACCGTTCGAGAACGTTAGCACCTTCTGTGAGAGACAAACGGCTAAGTCAATAGCTTCACCTGTCCTGTGATACCTTGAGTCAGACCAGGTATTCTGTTGAACAGTCTATCCGTTGAACAGTAATGGCATTAGACACCTTAATTCATGTATTTAATATTAAAGTAGGGCGTCAATCCATTTGAGAACGATACCTATGGCTATATCGTCAAAATTTATGCGAAGGCCTAACCTTCCGGGACGCTAACCCCCTGTATCAAGAGTATAATTTCGTGTTCGGAGACGTAAATTGGTATACATATTAGGGACGGGCACCCTAATCTCATGTACGATTAAGATGATCGAGGGTCAAGCCGTTCGAGAACGTCACAATCTTCCTCGAGAGTCGAGCGGCGAAAGCAATAGCTTCACTGATTTCGTGACTCCGAGAGTGAAGTCAGTTAATACGGGAGTAAATCCATTATACTGAATTGGTAATAGACACCTTAACTCACAGTTTAAATAACAAAGTACAGAGTCAATCCGTTGTTGAACCTTACCTATGAGTAGAGAGTTAAACTTATGCCCGCAGGTTTTGGCTTCCGAGTACCTATCCCACGGCATCGGGAGTCTACCTTCATATTCACAGAAATGCAATGGAATGCACTTTAGTGACGGACACCTTAGTTGCATGTACGAATTGGAAGATCGTTTGTCAAACCGTCCGAGAACGTTACCACCTACTCCGAGTGTCGAACGGCTAAGCCAATAGTCTCACGTTATCCTGTGATTCCAAAAGTGAATCCTGGCATTCCGGGAATAACTCCTCTGAACTGAAGAGACAATGGACTCCTCAATTCACGGATTAGTCATTAAAGTAGAGAGTTAAACGGTCGGAGAGCATTACCAATTGTTATAGAGTCAAACAATTAACAATATGCCTTTAACCCGGGAAACCAACCCGCTGTATAGGGAGTATAATTTCGTATTCAGGGAAGCAATCTAGTATACATTTTAGCCTCGCGCACCTTAATTTCATGTATGAACCATAAGGATCGAGGGTCAAACCGCTCGAGAACGTTACCACCCTTATTGAGAGTCGGACGGATAAGTCAATAGCTGCACCTGTCATGTGATTCCGAGAGTCAAGCAGGCATTCCGGAAGTAAATCCTCAGTACACTGTTGGCAATAGACACTTTAAATCACCGTATGAACAGTAATGTAGTGAGGCGAACCATTGTAGAACGCTACCTACTCGTAAAGAATCAAACTTTTTACCGAAGAACTTACCTTCCGATAACATATCCCTCTGTATCGAGATTACAACTTTGAGATCACAGATATTAATTATTATGCATTTTTGATATTGGCACATTTAGTTGATGTATGAATTAGAAGATCTAGTGTCAAACATTTCGGGAACGTTACCACCTTCTTTCAGAGTCGGACCGCCAAGTCAATAGCTTCATCGTTCCTGTGATTCCGAGAAAAAAACCAGGTGTTTCGTGACTAATCCCGCAATACATTATTGGTATTACACACGCTATATCACGTTATAAATATTAATGAACAGAGTCAAACCATTGTTGAACGTTATCTATTGCTATACAGTCAACCTTTTTATCGAAGACTTTACCTTCCGCGAACCTCACCCGCTTCATCGAAAGTATAACTTCGTGACCAAAAAAAGAAATTAGTATTCATTTCACTGACGGGCACTTGAACTTCATGTATGAATTAGAAGATCGCGGGTCAATGAGTTCGAGAACGTTATAACCCACTTTGAGATTCGAACGGCCAAGTTAATAGCTTCACGTATCCTGTGATTCCAAGGGGAAACCAGGTAATCCGGGAGTAAATTCGCTGGACAGTACTGGAAACTGCCATTCCAATTCAGGGTGCGTCTGTTAATGTATACTGTCAAGCCGATGTAGAACGTTACTTATTGGTATAGAGTCAAACTTCTTAGCGACGGTCATACATTCCTAGAAGCTAACCCGCTCTATCGAGAGTATAACTTCGGGCCAGGGAAACAAATTAGTATACAAATGAGGGACAGGCAGCTTAATTTCTTGTATGAATTAGCAGAGCTGGAGTCAAACCGTTCCAGAGCTTTAGCACGTTATCTGAGAGTCGAACGGCCAAGTCACTAGCTTCACCTCTCCTATGACTCCGAGAGACAAATCAGGTATACCTGGAGGGGATACGCTGAGCAGTATTGACATTAGACAGGATATTTCACGGAGTCAATCCGTTGTAGAACGTTAACTATTTCCATAGAGTAAAACATTTTTCGGAAGGCCTTACCTGCCGAGAAGATAACCTGCCGTGTCGAGAACTTATTGTCGTGTTCAGTAAAACACATTAGTATACGTTTCAGTGACGGGCACGTTAATTTCACGTGTGAAATGGAATATCGAAGGTCAAACCTTTGTGGAACGTGACCACCTTCTTTGAGATTCGAACGGATAAGTCAGTCGCCTCACCTGTGACTTCGAGTGCCAATCGCGGTATTCCAGCAGAAAATCCGCTGAAGAGTATTGATAAAAGTTACCTTAACTCACGGGTTGAATAATGAAATAGAGAATCAGTCCGTCGATAATATTACGAATTCGTATAAAGTCATTCTTTTTACCGAATACCTGACCTTCCTAGATCCAAACCCGCTGCAGCGAGTGCCTTGCTTAGTGCTCAGGGAAACAAGCTAGTCGAGATTTAGGAGACGGACACATTTTTCATGTCTGAATAGGAAGGTCGAGGATCAAGTCGTCCGAAAACGGGACCACACACTTCGGGAGTCGAACTCCTTAATCAATAGCTACACCTATCCTATATCTCGAAGGTCAGACCTGGTATTCAGGAGTCAGCCCGAGGTACTCTGATGGCAGTGGACACTTTATATCACGGTATGATTACGAGAGCAGAGAGTCAAACCGACGGTGATTATTACCAACTGGTATTGTATCAAACTTTTTACGGAATGCCTAACCTTCCGTGGACCTAACCAGTTGTATCATGAGTATTTCTTCGGGATGAAAGAAACAAATTAGTATTCATTTCAGTGACGTGCACCTTAACTTCATATACGAATTAGAAGATCGAGGGTCAAAGAGTCCGAGAAATAAACTCATTAAAAAAATGGTACGTATGCACATAAAAGCAGAATTATATTCTGCAACTGTACTATTGATAATTTCACTACACTGTGGTTATAATAAATGATGCAAAATTTTTTTCAAGGATTTTTTTTTATTGTGGAAGATATAGAATAATAATTCCATTCTTTGTGAATTACTGGACTCGCACCCTATATATACACGTTATAAATTAAAATTGAGATTACGTATATTTATTCGAGAATTTCGTATAAACGTCTGCTAATTACTTTTAGATAATTTCTTTCTTTAGATCTTTATTCCTTTCACCGGGATAATGTGTATATTTTTAGATTGATAACCAAATACATAAGTACTTACTTAGGTGTAACTTTTCAGTATTGTCGTGGTCTATTATTAATGATATAAATAAACTGGTCTTAATCTTATGAAGCACCCTACATATTTTGAACAACGGTATAAAATTTTCATAAATTTATTTCTATAAATATCAGATTGTCATTTCCTACAACTAAAATAAATGTGAAAATATAAGAAAGCTGCTTGGACTAGTGCGATTCGAACTGCCACCCTTGGTTCGTGGTCACTTTTAACGGCTTGCCGAGTCGGAATACCCATCGAGCAAAGCACTCCCACGCGACTATCTCAGCCTTGGCGTTTTCAATTGGCAACGCTTTGGGCCACCCCGTGTAGCGGTTTACGCTCATTAATTTCATTTACACACTGTAGCTGGCGCACGTGGTAGAAACGTACAGGTTCTAAACGCGTGGTCGATGACTCGAACATTTCGAACTCACTCGAATTTGGTTCTGCGCTCTACTCCGGGTCCATTCGCGACAATCCTTGTTGATCGACGGCCAAACGAAACGGAGTTCCATGAAACGCACCGTGGCCATTACTCCCGGATGGGGCAGTATGTACGGTAGATGAAGCGCTTGTCGTCGTAGGGATTTTGTCACAAATGGGCGGACGCTGTTCGTGGAAATATCGCATTAACGATCGGTTGTCAATTCAACCATCTTCACCCGTTGTAACGAAGTACCAGACCCGCCGAGGATCATTTTTAGCTCTGGATCGGTTTCTTTTGACCGCGCTAGTTCGACATAATCAGGCGCTGTGGTCACGAACACTATTAGCGATAATGCGTCTGCTACCTCGTTGCCTTACGACCATGCCGGTCGTAAAGTAGCCGATGTAGTCCAAGTACCTGAACTGGCGGGACGAAGCTTTTCCAATTTTTGCCGGAAGGCATATGTTCGTGCATATCGCAAACTGACGTCCTTCTACTGCGTGCCGCAGTTGCCCGATTGTGGAATGCACGGCTTATAGCTCACGGTCGTAGACGTTGTACTTTCGCTCCGGCAGCGATAAGGTTTTCGTATAGACAGCCAATGGTTTCCACGAATCATCTTCTCGAAGATGCAGGGTTGCGTCTATCGCGTGGTTCGAAGCGTCGACCATTGTCGTCAGCTGCGCGTCTTTCGCAGGATGCGCTAGTAACTCCGCGTTCACTAGCACGTCTAGTGAAGGCCGCGTCTATCTCTGTCTATCTCTATCTCTTGAGCTTAGGCGTTTCCTATGACTTCGCGAACGCAAAGTATTCGGTTCAGAGGAGACAGTATTGCCGCTGCGTTCGGGTGAACCTGCGATAGAATTTCCCGAGGATCTATTGACGCTGCTTGATTGGTAAATTCCACAATTCCGTTGACCTTGTCGGTACATTGCATACCTGCCTTTGTTGCACGACGGAACATTTATATATAATTTTTCATCTATTTGTTCGCAGTAACATGTAGTGTCAGTTTGGTCCCAAACATTTTGGACACTCTGTCAGATATCGATCCAGTAATTTTTCTTTCACTAAGATTGTTTTCATCTTATTTTTTCGTTTAATTAATAGTCTTCATATCTATGGAGTCAAAGGAGTTTTTGAAAGCTCTTAAACAGTCGCATAGTGTCTCTGTTGTTTAAAATAATAACAATGGTGTACCTGGAAATAGCAATATGAAGTTTTGCTTCTTATGATTCTAAGGCTAATTATACTTCCACTGAGACACCGATTCTAAACGTTGACTAACTCTAATATCAGCTGACTTACAGTCTCGAATACACTGCTGTCGTACAGTTACACTATTACCCAGTTACAGTGTGGTACTAACACTTAAAATGTTCCACATATCGAACTATAGAATTTTATTTAATACATATGATACAAAAGAAAACAGAATTCAAGATTCTAAGACTCCATAGTAAGCAGTTACTACCAAGAGTAATGTAAAATATTTATCAACCTACTACGTTGGATGCAAAATCGATACTTTCACTGTAAAATTTAGTGCATAATATTATGTAACGTATATATGTTACATATTGTAGAGCAACACAACATTTTATGTTTTACTACGATTTTTACTCATAGTAATAATAATAATCTGCGGTAAAATATTTCTTGCTATATATATCTGATTAATGTAATTATATATCGATTTAATGCGTTTAAATTGAATGCACGAGACATGTTGGCATTATTCGTAAACAAAGAATTAAATTTGATCTCGGAAATGATTTTATAATTTATATCGATTAAGCATTACGTACTACCATGAGCATAGCTAATCGCGAGTATAACTATAATTACACATATTCTTAAACTTTTAGTTCTAAAATCTTTTATTACCTATTAACTTGTTATAAAATAAATCGATGCTATCCTTTCTTATTAACACTTTATTAGCCTTTATTATAATTTCGTTTTATTAATGGAACACGCTTTTGCTGCTCAATGATTATCGACTAACGATGCCCAATTTTCGCGAAATAAATATTATGTTTGACAATGATTACTTATCGCTCGAGGTTTTGACGTTTTGATCTGTGGGCAACTTGATCTATCTGCCACTCGGTTTCCGGCGATTTGTTTATTGTCATTTCGGATTCTAAGCGCTTCGTCACCGTAAACAAAGAGATACGGATGTTCTTGATAACTTATGCATCACCTTACGTCGGTATTTCATTTCACGGATAGCATTCCTCTTAACCTTTATATACCTAAGTATGCCTAACGACATAGTCAATAGATTTGCCAAATTTTCTTCTCACTCTATAGTAATTATATCTAAAGCTCCATCCTTGTAATATTCATTAACAAAATGGTATTGTATATCAATATGCTTAGAATTTTTTGTAAAATTCCCATTCCTAGCAATAGTCAGTGCTCTCAATTTATTTTCCTACATAGGTATGTGTACTTTAATATTATCATTAAAGAATTCTAAGATTCCGCGTATGACTTTCAGTTCAGTTACGGCCTCAGACAAAGCTACATGCTCAGCAAACGTCATCGGCTCAATCAGCATCAACAAAGCAATCTATAATATGTGCATCTACATCTTTTTATATACTAATTTTAGATTTCCTGTTAAATAGAAATATTTCAATGTTCTTAACGCATATTTAAAGCGTGTTTCAATATATGAGTTGTGTAACGTACTTAAATAGTTTACTCAGAACACAATGTCTCTTTCCGATCCTGCGCTTATATACAATATAATAGAGCGCTTACTAAGTTACGATAATTTAGAACACATTTCGGTTCTTTTTTACCATTTCCAGTCTCAAATTTACCTCCATGGGTGTTGTATAAAGTTCTGCGTCCTTTACATTATTAATTTTGGCTAAATGTCCAATATACTTTTCTTGCTTAAGCGTCAGTATTTTGCCATTACACTTATAATAATAGTCAATTTCACATATGATCGTAGCTTTTAATTTACCCATTTCGTTCATTTTGAAACACTTAAATAGTTCGTTTTATACTTCAAGAATCTTTTATTCGCTTATAGTACAAAATATATCATACATAATCATCCACAAATATTAAGAAATAAATTACAAAATTCTTAAATTATTTTTAATCATTCTAATTTCTACAAAAACCCATCCTTTGTACATGTTCATAAAAACATTCATACCTAGTTCTCAGACTTTTTTTTTTTTACCCATATAGTGCTTCATAAAATTTATATATGCAATTGGTTTCTTCACTAAAACCTGAAGGATATTTGACACAAACGTTAAAAGAGAGTTTACTATTCAGAAATACGGTAGGTACATCCATTTGTTCGATTTGTTGGCTATTGTTACAATAATTATGTTGCATGATCACCGGTCTGTTGGCTCTTAGTTATTGAAGGGATGATATGATCAGGCCTCAAGGCATCTTACTCATCCCTCCAGTGTACTTTCCGACGAAGCCGCGTTGTACATCTCATGTTGGATAAAGAGACATCTCGAAATTCAAAATATCCCACAATATTATTCGGTCTATGTCGTTCTCATACGGCTTCCAACAATAAGATAGTAATATTTTTAGAGTCTCCAATTTCAATATCGGTGCATATGTATTTTCTATTTCCCCTCTCTGCTGAAAACGTTTCACAACTAATCTGGCTTTATAAATACCTTCTGTTTTCCTTGCATGTAGCCATTTGATATCTACCGCTTTCTTGACCATTCCATTAATCAGGTTGCATGTTTTATTTTCCATCAAGCTGTCCATCTCTTTTCCCAGAACTTTCCTTCCAGTAATCTGCCTCCTCAGATGCCATCGCCACCACAAATGTGATAGGTGTGTTAGTGTAACAGTAATTTGTCTAAATGTGTGGGTTTCCGTATATTTTCGAGCGTCTGATTTCCCTCCTTGAACTCTTTGGTGTTGATTCTTCATCCTCTTTCCATAGCTTGGTTCTCGATTGATTCGGTTTCATTACCTGACCCAGTCAAACCCTTCTATTATACCTTTTAATAATTTCTTTTTCGATATTATCTTTATGTATGAAATCGATGCATTTGATAATTTTTCATTATTATATCGACTATTATTACTTTATTACCGACTAACATTATATATCCCACACTCAATATATCTCCAAAAGAACTCCTAATGCAGCCTTACTATCTATTTTACTTTTATTTTCGATTCATAAATTTTAACGCACACTCGACTTCCGTAAATTCGAAGATTTTAACGTTGAGTTTGATACCGAAAAATGTTTTGTATGATATCCGTTTTCCTATCGTGTTCGCTAAACGTACGATTTTTTAAGTATAGGGCTACTTTTATGCGTTCTCGGAAGAATTTTCTTTCAATTTAAGCCTCTGCCAGAAGACATTTCGTTATATCCATGATTCAACGACTATATCTTTCAGCCCTTCCCTTCACATCATGAACGTACGCAGGACATACACTGAAAATAATTACTTTTTTCAGTATAAATTGATACATATTTGCGTTTAGATATTCCTTACCGTTGTCGCATCTTAATTTTTTAATTCTTTAGCCTGTTAAGGTTTCTGCTTCATTTACGTACTGTTGCAAACTCTCGTAAACTTCATCTTTGGTCTTTATCCAATGTACTTTGGTTAATTTACTGTAATCGTCGATTAAGGACAAAATATTTCTCTCCTACATTGCCGACAGTAGCGTGGCGTCCATTTATATCCATGTGAAACACAATTTCAAGGATTTCTTTTGCCCTATATCTTTTATTTTCAGAAGACACGTTATGCATTTTACTTCTAAGACATTTTGCACATTTAAAATGTTCGTTTCGCAATTTTCCAGGAATTCATTCTTTCAACTCGATTTTTGCTAATACATCCAAATAATGTAGATTAATATAGACTAACGGCCGGTGTCACTCTTCTTTTCATGTTATCTCTTGTTTATTCGCTGTTACGTTTGTACATAGCTTACTGTCGTTATGATAAACAGCATTAGCCATTTTATACAGGTTACCTTCCGTCATCGCGATTACAATTACATCATTATAAGAATTATACATTGTAGAAATTTCATCGGTTGAGATAATCTTGTTTTATTTGTTACTTTTGACTAACTTATTAAGTATTCATTCATGGCATCTACCTCATATGCATTTTTTGTACTTTTTTGACTTTACACTTATGATTAAATTCCCAAAACCATGCCTCTATTTGGCAATTTTTGTCACTTTCAGTACTCATTCATCGCCAACTAGTACCTCTACAGGCTTTGTTAAATTTTACAAATCTTTTGATGTATATGTCCTTATAAATAATATGATCCATGCGTCCACTGATGAGTAGCCAAGTAACATTATTTTTATTTTCATTTACAATTTTTTTATCACTCACGATTGACGTATTTACCGTCGTTGAAAAACAATTTTCCTTACGTGATGTACTTTCCTGCCTATTCTTGGTGTATCCGCAAGCACCACGATAACTCTCTCTTGCTCCACGATTAATCGGACACTTTCCACGTGCTTGAGAATACTGTCTCCTTCTCCAGTTTTCGCTGCTGTTGCTGCTTCATGATTGGTGGGCAATCTTATACCAAATAATTAGACTTTCCACAGTTACAACTATTAAATTCTTCTTTCGGATATCCTGATATGAACTCTGATGTGAATACTTTCGATCTTGTATTTTCGATCTTTTCGACCTCTACTTGCATTCAAATTATCTTCCTCTTCAATCACTGGTCTGCTTGCCGAGTAGTTTTCATAATCGCTATCGGATTTCGTCGTCATTTTCGAAAGAACCGTTCACCTCACCTTCACTTTCAGATACTGAGCTTTCATTAATTTCCGAGCATTCTTCACTTACGTTATTTATTTTTTGCAATAACTCCTTCTTTCTTATAGTTCGGGACATCTTTAGAACAATTTTGGATATAAAAAAGTAAATAAGGTTATGTCTGTACGTTAGGTTATTTATGCTTTTTTTCGTAAAAAAAAAAAAAAAAACATAAGAAATAGAAATAATTAACAAGCATTACAAACAGTTTTACTACTTACTTACCTGTAATGCTAATTTCAATAATCACTGCTTTTCAAATTTTTCACGAATTTATTTAATTTTTTTAAAAATAAATCACTGCAGTGATCTACGGTAAAATGCAACATGGCGAAAAACAAGCTAATACCAAAGTATCTACCGTTACAACTGAAATTGGGGTTTCCTAATCAAATTACAATTTATATGATGCTGCGAAATGGTGTTGATATTTCTATGTAAATCAGTTTAAAATTAGACACTGTTATGAAATCCTTAAAGTGTCAAAAGACACCTCAAGGAGGAAATAGCTATACCATATGCATATTTTTAAAGCCAGGATTTAGCTGGGGGAAAATGATATCACTGAATTAATTTAGAAACTGTTGTATAAAAGTCAAAAATTTAAATATGTAGAAATGATTATACTTAGTGAATATTAATAACTTAAAATTAGAAAGATGTCTTTTGATACCACTTGGTAGAACTAGTGTTGAATACATACCATCAAATTTTTCAATTATTTCGTGCGCCGATTCTAGATCACTCACATGT
Organism: Lasioglossum baleicum; assembly: GCF_051020765.1. NCBI lineage: Eukaryota > Metazoa > Arthropoda > Insecta > Hymenoptera > Halictidae > Lasioglossum > Lasioglossum baleicum. Next base: position 21,082 of record NW_027470587.1, read on the forward strand.
TCTGATTGTTTGATTGTGAGTGCGCTGTAAATATAATTAATTATCATTACATCAAGTTTTCCCCACTCGACATCGTTGCCCCTAGGCAGTCTTTCTACTCCAACCACTAATATACATCCTTCGCATTGGAAGAATTTTAATGTGCGTTTCCTTCAATTTCCATATTCCGCACCAGGGAAGACAGGTATGACAATATCATCACATTTCATGCGCGTCATTTTTCTCTTGGTATTTCCACAGAACTATTTAAGGCTATAGAAAATTTTCGTTTAGGCCACTCTTTCCTAACCTTTTACGTTTTCAATCTATATTCCTACACATTTTTTCAAATTTCAGATTATAACCACGCTATTTCAAATACGTTATGAAATTAATATACGCTACCATTTTTCATGAATACATTATGAGCTTTTATTAGAATTCCGTTTTATTAATACTACATGCTTCTGCTGCTCTAAGTTGACCGACTCATGACACCCAATTTTTGCGAAATAAATAGTACCCTGCATAAAAAATCACTTATCTGTCGGCGTTTTAGCGTTTTTATCTGTCGGCGTTTTGATCTACCGGCAACTTGGTTTCTCACGATTTGCTCTTTTCGGCAGTTTGTCTATTTACCTTTCGGCGTCTCGGCGCTTTGACACCGCAAACGAATCAGAAGTAGACGTACCTGATGCCGTATATAATAAGTAAATGAAAAATCTAATAACTGAGCTAGGAGCAATAAAAGTTAATAATTGGCAGTTCGACTCTTCGATATTCCAAATCTTTTCTAGCTAATATTGCATAATTATACAAACAATTATCAAATATTTGCGATACCCAGGAATACTACAACAACGAGTCTAACGTCGCGAATTTTCATGTTAAACTGATATTACATTTAACGTGCTTAAACGCACGAAAAATTTGTACTATGTTATCGCGGATAAAATAGGTACACAAACATCTACAAGAAAGTAATTAAACTTAAACAATTTTTCAATGCAGTTTCGATTAATTGAATCACACTGCGAGATAGTTCCGAGTAAACTTGGTTTCTAAATAAATCATACTGACCGTGTAATTTTCAGACGATTGCGATAATTTCGGTTTCCGTGAAGCCAGAGCAATAGTTGCGGCTCGGAGTTCATTGTTAGGGCCACAGCTCCTAACCATGACGAGTGTAATAATTAGACTATGCAGCGCAAATTGTCAGTTTGTTTGATTGTATACATTCACCTTATAACATTGTACGAAGTTCCGTCATGATTGTGGCAATATTTTGAACGGAGAAATTACTTACATACTAACGCTTCCGCCTATATTTGTGGTTACAATTAACACCGTTAGGAGTCACCTCGCGATCATTATCGGCTTTCCAGTCATGTTCACACTCTGAACGAAGCTTCCAACTTCCCACAAGGCTTCAGATGTTTCGATGTTCCCAAGCATTCTATGCCACAGGCAAATAACAATATTATTCCACCATTTGTCCTTCATTTCCGTCGCCCCTCAGGCTTGTTTTGAAAAATTGACGAAATGGAAGAAAACGAATTAGACCGGTACCTGCGCCTACTGTACGCGATGAGCAGAACTGAGCATGCAACACCTATTTTCTAGAAAAGTATATTTGAGTTAGCTGCATTCCCAACTAATATCCCTTTTCACACCATTCACAGTTACATTATTTCCCTAAAACGTTCTCTTTGCATTTGCACGTCTTTTTTTCCGAAATCTCGTGAAAGTCACGTGGACACAATATGAATATTTCAAATCCATTTCGCATAGGGTGGTATTGGTAAACATAGACTTTAATATATATTTATATACAGCGATGTAACATAAATGTGATGTTTGAGTGAACGAATATGCATAAAAGTTCAGTATGAGCGAAGTTAGGATTATATAAAAGAACGCGTATGCATGTAATGAATGAAGTGTGATATGGATAATGTACGTGTATGAATAATTTGCGAATCAAAAAAGGAATAAATGAAAGAGCAAAAGGAAATGCTAGGTGCAATTGTGAAATTGTTGATAGTAGATGTATGAGAAAGTATCGCCCGTGAGAGTCTTTAAAATTATATTCTATGTCCTATGTATATTGTATATATTATACTAACACAGTGGATCGTAGGCTATACAATGTGATAAGTTTATCTTTTGGATATTAGGCTGTGGAAAGTGAAATCCATTATTTTTCGGGTAGATGGTTGTAGTGATCGATATCTCGTGAAATATCGATCGCTCAATTTCAGATTTATGCTCGTTGTCAAGCTGACATTCCACACTAAAAAAATTTTTATGCAGTGTTTGGTTTGTCCACTTTGTTGTGAGTTACGGGGTGCTAGAAGTGGAAGTCAACAAAGAGAGAATTTTGTATATTTTACAGTTCTTCTCTGATAAAGGCAAAAATGCAAGCCAGGCTGCTGAAATTGTGAATGGTGTTTATGGTCCCCATACTGTAACAGCTAATTACGTGTAATTTTCGATTCATCGAATCCGTTCAGGTATTTCTGACGTTAACACTGCGTTTACGGGCGGTTTTTGTATACCTATTTCTACCAACAGCCGTCAAATTTAAGGGTGAAGCAATCCACATGTTTTCTGTAAGAGACAAACGATGAGTTCAATTAGAAAACAATCGCAACATTAGCAGACGTGATATAGGTTAATTAAATCTGTTAATATCGTATAAATGGAACAACCTATCCATCAAATTCACGGATCCCGTAAATTTAGTGTTAACGACGCACGTCGTACAGGCAAGCACGTCGATTAAAATATCGATAAAATCACAGAAATAATCGAAGTTGACCTCCATATTAGTAGTCATAGCATCGCCCAGGAGCTAAAGATGGATCATATAACAGTTTTAAACCATTTGCACAAAGATGGATTCAAAAAGAAGCTCGATATTTGGGTGCCACGCCAATTAACGACGAAGAACATGATGGATCGAATTTCCATTTGCGAAGCCTTGTTCGAACGGAATGAAATCGGCCGATTTCTTAAACGGATGATGACTGGGGATGTGAAGTGGGTCACATTTGACAATATTGCGCGAAAGCGATCGTGGTCAAAGCGCGGTGAAACAGCTCAAGCGGTGGCCACATCAGGGCTTACTGCCAGAATGGTTCTGCTGTGCATTTGGTGGGACTGGAAAGCAATTATTTATTATGAGTTGCTTCCATATGGCCACACACTAAATGCGGATATGAACTGTTATCAACTGGACCGTTTGAAGTTATCAATTAACCAGAAACGGCCAGAATTGACCAACAGAAGGGGTGTTGCGTTCCATAAGCAAAACGGAGGCCACACACGTCTGTAGTGACCCGCCAAAAACACCGGAGTCTTAGTTGGGAAGTTTTAGTGCATCGACCATATAGTCCATACCTGGCACCAATAGATTACCTTCTTTTTCTCGCATTGCAGAACTTTCTGGCTGATAAGAAATTGACATCGAGAGAAGATTGTGAAAATCGATTAGTATTGTTTTTCGCTAATAAGAACAAAGACTTCTATGAGAGAGACATTATGATGCTATCATAAAATGGCAACAAATTATAGAACAAAGCGGTGCAAATTTGACGCAAATCGGACAATCTGAAACATGTTAAATAAAGTCTTTAATTTCATACAAAAATAATGCATTTCTTTTTCCCCAATCTAATATTAGCGTCTTATTTTTATAATAATAATCTTATTATTAATAATCGCATAGATTAAATCTTATAACTAATTTGTTTTGGATATTATCAATTTATAGTTGATTGCATCTACATTAAGTATGTACATACTTCTTTATAGTCAATTTATACTTGTTTTCTTATTATGCTTCAAAGTAAAGCAATAAATGATTTTCATATGATTTTCTTTCTCTTTTCTATATGATAACTCTTTGCACAGTACGTATTCGTCTCGAGAAAGTCAATGAAATATCCGGTTATTAAATATGATGATAAAATAGTGACAACCGAACAGTTTTTAAAGTTATTGAAATATATTTCCTTTCGACAGCGATAGAAAGATCTGAAACCTTATTTTTATGCCTGTACAAGAGAGATCTAATCGATTGACGCTTTGTAGAGTTGTTGAACTTAAGAATCGACACCGATTGATGTTTTGGTACACAAAACATAACTACGAATCATGTAAAAACTGCACGCTACCTCAAATATTTAGAATGCATCATGTCACCGTAATTGCTCTACTTTCATTCATATACTCCCTACATATATGATCAGCAAATAAATTAAGATTACTTCGACTAAAAAATAGGGCAATTTGATTAAATGAAGAAAGACAGAAACAAATTCTACCGCGATCTTACAAGTTCTAGTCTTTTTATAGGGAGTTCATAACTCGTTAATACAGTAATTCTACTGCCCCACTCCACCCCACCATCTACACAAGGAGTACGGCCGCGGTGGACAATGTTGCAGTGCCATCGTGTCTTTACTTGGAATTCTGGGTTGGTAATTCGTCAAATATGGTATCAAATAAAAAATACCTTTTTAAGGCTTAACAATGAATATCTCTTGAGACGTATACCCGATGTTGAGTCACAGTTGAGCTAGGAGCGCAAAGGGTTAATGGAACGAGTTAGTCGTTTACCTGTAACGGAAACTTTAGAAATGACGTTCCCCGTATTATAGAGAATTACAGAATGCTTCGACAGCGGATAAAATATTTTCTCGTAAGGTCATGATCAAAGGTCCTCGTCTGCTCGTATTTTCGTCAATTCGCTTTTTTCGGAAGCAAAAATATGTTTATTTTCGCGCCTGGCCGTCAGTACGACCTCTCTATATCGTGACCCGAATTATAATAGATAAAAATGATATATGCACGTGATAGGTCATTACCTGGATGACAGTATTCTTAGAGTTTCTGTGATTGTAGAGTATATGAAATTGCTCGGGCCGTTCCTCGAAAACGAGTAGCAATAAACAGCGGCCGCGGGTTCGGCACAAGCGTTCTTGCTGATATCTATGGTGTGTGTATTTTTGTACGAATTGAATATTTATAACAGTACCGTATGCCAGTGAAGATATCAATTGCATACAGTGACATCTATATCTTCCATTAAATATTTTAACTCAAGGTAGACGAATAAAATTTTGGTCTAATGTTCGATTTCCAAAATGTTAATTCGAAAATAATTAAAATGAGAGAAAAAGCTATTGACATCAATTATTATGTCTATATTACTGTTATCAGACTATATATAGATTAATATGTTTAAGTTACGAAGTTTCGTTAAAATTATACTTTACATAAAAAAAAAAAATGAGATTGTAGATAAGGAATTTTAGTAGCGTAGCCTAAGGAAAGCACAGTCTGACAATTTGGATAATTGATAGCATTTTCTAAAGTACTAAACAGGTAATTCTATCCTATTCAGTTATCCTTTTTACGGCAATTTTTGTTGAGATTAATTTTGGTCACAATCGAACATAACAGAAAATTTTACATTTCTTATGGATTGACTTAACACAATTTATAATAACTTATATAATAATAATAATAATAATAATAGTAATGATAATGATTATAACTATAATTTATATATTATCTAAGTAATCTACAAATTGTTAGATACATTTGCACAGGATGCCGATAAAGGAATGCAATAATTCAACTTCATTATTGAGTATTAAATCATTAAGTACGTAATATTTTTTTTTTATTTACGAAGAATATTTATAAAACCCAAATGAATCTGGTTATAAACATGTGCAAAACTATATTTTTAACGGAAAAGTCAGGAAACCGTTATATGTAAACGAAATTATAGAAGGACGCTTACGAAGTCCATAGAATATACTGTACACATTGTAAAAAATATACAAACGAATTAGAAGATGACAATTTCGAATATTTGATGAACCAAAATTAGATCATTTAAATATAGTCATACTTCTTGCTCTCATAATATCATCGTGGAAGGTGTTGAATATTAGCACATCATATTCCGATGGAAATATATACAAGACGCCTTGAAGAAGATTGTTCCTTTAACATGTTCGTTACGGCACTTCACAACGCGACGGAGTGAAAAAACTCTGTGCTATACAAGGTTAATCGTTCGACTGTGTACTGTATACTGTGTAAGAAGATATTTCTAAAAAAAATTACTTCACATAAACAGGAATATTCCGTGTAATAATACTTTTTTTTATCAGAGTATGGAGGTAAATTCGGGCTTATCTGACCGTTATGCGATATAAAAAATTGTTGAGACAAAAGAAGTGAGAAATTAATAATTACCAGGATTTACTTCATTCTTGATGCAGGAAATGTTTGACGTATTGTCAGCTACATTCAATGATCCCTTATATTTTGATATAGGAAGAAAGAAATCGTGAAGAAATAAATACTCCTCCGTATGTGTATCAAACAACGTTCGATTGAAAGGTTTCCATCTTTCTTTTCCATCAATAAGTAGCTTCTACTCATTTAGTCTCGGATTATATGCTAATGTCCTTAAAAAAATTAATAGGATTCGATATATTCGGACTAAAGTTCATTATGTAGCTGTTTTCTCTTTTAGTTTCACGATTTCTCCTACTACGGTGAAAATCATTCTGAGATAATAAAGCGTGTCACGATGAATTATCTGTTACAGTTTAAATACCTCAAACTCCTAGCTTTTATTATTACGCGTGACTGCGTGAATCTAGATTGTCCAATGAAGATTCGTGTTATTTTAACTTCATCATATTTACTCACATATAAAGAAATAGAAAATTAAAAAATACGTGTAAAGAAAAGAATATTATTTATGTAGTTCATAACTATTTGGAACTATAAAATCCGACCTATATTAAAATTTAAGGCAGGGATTAATATTTGTTTCTAATTCACTTTCTAGGCGTTTCTACGTAGTTTGCCACATCTTTATAATTTTTCTTCTTTAATTTCGATTTCTGACTTCACCACGCGACTTCACTGCTCTCTAACGAGCTAACATGTTTCGTGATTTTCCTTTGATTCCAAGGATTTCCCGCAAAAGGTAACAGAAATATCGGTAGTGTGCAGTTTTGGCTGTATACCGTTTTTCGCACTAAGATTTGGTAACTTTATTTTCTTATTAACTAGGGAAGTTCATTTTGTTTTATATCACTGCGTTATAAATACAGGTGCACCATTATATATCCACAAAATTCGATTATCCAAGGTATCTCTACGTCTTTACGAGACGCAGCACTGTTCGATATGTTTTATATGTACACATACTCGTGACGAGTAATAAAAACCTACACATAAAGTGAACTCTAACGTTCGGTTTTATATGTATATAAATACGTTATGCTACTACAGACCTCTTACCAGGAATATCGCCCACAGAGTCATGAACAAAAGCCAGATATTTGGTAGTACTATGTCTTTGTCATACAATAGATTTGCTTTGCATTATTATATATGTTATAGGAAACATAAAGGTGGTTGTCAAACTTTTTATTCTCTTTTAATTCTCGTGATATTTTCCAACACGTTATACAAAGGGGCGGTTTGAATTTTGAGCTTTACTTATTATAAGGGTGCGACAAAGTGTTCTTTGATCTTAACCTGCTGTTTGCTAATCGAAAACGGAGTTGTCGAATAGTCGAAACGGTAGCAAAGAAAAACGGACGCTGATTACTCAACCAATGTTTGTATCTTTATTCGTCACAGGCAACGACGACTGGTATTAGTCGAAACGATGACGAAGATGATCGATGGGTCGCAGCGAGACCGAGTGCGTAGAATATGGCAGCATCGGCGTTAGTATTTTGTTTACTAACATTAACTGTAACTCATTACGGTTCGTCGATCGTCTTTATCATCGTTTCGGCGAATAGTGGTGTCACTTCTTGTAAGCGGAGTCAGACAGTCGTGAGGATATAAAAACTCTGTGCCAACTCGTCGCGGACGCGTGGTACATAGGACTGTACGAAAAAAACAAAGGAGGATAAACAGATGATACTGAACACGACAAACAAAAGAAAACACAATTGCACGTACACCACCTCCTTGACACGCTGCCTCACACTTTTTATTTGACGATCGTGCTCAGAAACACTTTTTTTTCAATTGCTTATGACTTCCAGATCACCATCAGTGATGATGCTTCGTTCCAGTGTCGTCATAAGTGCACATATCGATGCAGAGTGACAATTGATGAATAATGACCAGTGCCTTCTACCGTTCTCCCCCTACCCATTTCTTGTTGAAATCCTTTAAGCAGACGTTTTTTTTTTGGCGTTTCTGATAGTGTGAGATTGCCTTTCGCTGCCATCTAATATCGCAAACTATTAGTAACAATTTAAAAATATAAGACTACGAAATGGAAATAATGTAACTATTACTTTAATGCTTTTTTTAATAATAATTTATACCGCAATTAGTTACATTACGATCGATGGCGTAAATATCACTGTTGGTGAGTTGTGAACTGCATGAGTCTCGCCGGTTGAGTGTTAAGGAGACTGCATTGTATCACAGTGCTTGTTGCGGGCAATTCAGTCACACCTGCCTTCTACGAGATAGATTTGACCTCCGTACTAAACACATTTTCCGACGATTATTGATTATTTCAATAAACATATTTCTGCCCCTCATAAAAAAAAGATAACACTTAATAATTTTTGTTACATGTAGTATTCTTTTGGTTCAGGACTATAATTACAGCGAATGTCTTAATATTCGAAAGGATTTTGTTTACACGTTGCAGTTGTTGCATAACATATGTACCTAAGGTTAAAATAATTTACAGGTGGACACGTTAATATATTTTTATTTCACATATAAAGTTTGCAAACTGAACGTTTCGTTTCTAATGGTACTGTAAATACTTTCGAAAAAAAACCACGATAAAATCGTCGGCATATAAAGAATATTGGTATCTCCGACAATTTACAGCAAGTATTAAATGTTTAATCAGTGCATTCTAAGAATTTCTTTATATCGTTAAAATTTTTTTAATACATATAAACGATTAATCCTAACTATCCAATTGAAGCTATCAATCAAAATGGTTATTTCCAAAGAAATACTCTATTGATATTTTCGATTTTTTGTAACGTAAATAATAGGATAGATTTGCGCTATTTTGGAAAATTGGAATACTCTATAGATATGTTCGACCAGTATTGTGGTATGAAATTTTTTCTTACATAAATAAGACGATAGACTTATTATTAATTTTCATGTTTATTTTACTGTGCTGAAGATATTATAGCTATAGATAATGAAGTGCAATAAGGAATTTGAACTCTTTTAGTAAAAATTCTTAAAATTAATAAAATACATTTAATTAAATTATTAGATTAATATTAATAACGAACAACCTCCTAAACAATTTAAAATAATTGTTAGTATTCCAGAATTAAAAGATTTATTTTCTTGATAATAAAAAATTAAACTTGAAGAAATTAATCGCAATCCAACTATACCAATCATATAATAATTACTAATATATTAAATCTAATAATTAAAAAACGTATCGAAGTTAAATATAATATTATTGATTAGAAAAATCGCTTAACAAAAAAATTTTCTAAATTTATATATATAATTCTTTATAATGAAATTATAAAATTAATTCATGATATTAAAAATATACATATTCTTTCTGAATCTAAATAAATTATAAAATTAAATTGTAATTTTATAAGCATAGAACTTAATAATAATTAAACAATTTTTTATTATAAATTTAATTTATAAAATGAATATTACCTAAAATTATTTAAATTTAATTTAAAATTATACTAAATACGATTATATTTAAGGAATTTAACGTATTATTTAAGTGAATTAATTAATTAATTTATCACTAATCAACTAACTTTAAAATAATAATTACCATGATTAATAAAAGAAAATAGATGGAATTAATAAATCTTGATCAACAATATAAAAATAGAAGTAATAAACTTTTATATTGTTAAGTAAAGGCTATTAATATTAAAATTTCCCTAACTATGTTTAAAGAAAACAGTGTAGATATATTTGAAGTACATAAATAGATATGGAAGGTATTAAATTAATTATACCTTTATTAATTATTTCAATTAAATAAAATAATCCAGATGATCTTAATGCATGTGAAATTATTATTATATATGTTCAATGAATTCCTAATTCAGTAAAAGTTATTATTCCTATTAATATTAATCCTATTGGAATGATTGATGACATTGCTGCAATTAACCATATGTCTAATTGACGAAAACATATAATTCTTAAAATTAATATTCCTGACAAACTCATTCTTGATTATTAAGTTATGATTTTTAAAAATAAATACTAATCTTAATAATCTATAACTTGCTAATTTTAATATAAATGAGGCTAGAATTATAGATGCATAAAATGGATCGTGATCAGGAATTTTAACTATAAATGATAATATATAAATAAATATAAGTATTGAAATATAATTATTGTTTAATTCAATTAATTAAAATTTTGTATTATTATATCCTATCAGTAAATATCTAATAATAAATAATAAAGTTAATAAAAGAAATTAATTATAAAATATTAAATACTATCTTGCTCAAATTTGATTTCTACAATATCCTCATTTTATTAATAATAAATCAAGATTATTAAGAATCAAGATTCAAGTTTCCAGTAAAAAAATAAGTAATTTATAGAAATAACAAGTGAAATTATAAACATTATTATTAAATAATTAATTAATAAACATATTTTATCATTTTTATTTAGACTTGAAACAATTATAGAAAAAATTCATAAACTTAAAATTATTCAATTAGGTGAATAAAATATAAGTGTGCAATTAATAAATATAAATCATCAATCCAATCATTTTATTTGTATTAATATGAAAAAACTATTAAAAATAATAAATTTAAATTTATAAATAAAGAAAATTTAAATTAAAAATATATTTTAAATAAAATCAGTAATTCATTCTTTCAAATTAATTCACAAAATTAATTAATTAAATTTTTTGTTGAACGTGTATATAATTTAATCCTACTATTGAAGGTAATCCTAAAATTGCTTGTCCAATTAAATTAAACGTATTAAATACATTCAACTGTTATTATTATGAATTAAATAAATTAAAATCATTAATGGAATAGACGGAATTAAAATTAAAAATAATAATAGTTATTAGAAAAGAATATAAATTTTATAAAAATGACAACAATAATAATTTCAATAATTAAAGTATTAAGTTAATTTCTAAAATTGAACAATAATTACAATTACAAATAAAATCAAATTGAAAAAAGTTTTATAGTTTAATTTAAAAACAGATTTTGTAAATTAAGAGTAATATTTATAATAATATTCAAAGCTTAATTACATTAATTCAATCCAGTTCAAGAAAATTTAATATTTGTAGTATCCAAAGCTATAGTTTTTTCTTAACAAGTTTTTGAAAATTTTTAATTATAAATGAAATAATATAATTACATTTTAATAACTAATTAAACATAATATACTAATGTATTATACATTTTAATTATTATTTTTAATATAAAATTTTAATTTATATATATATATATATATATATATATATATATATATAATATTAATATATATAATTTTTCTATAAAATACTTTTTTTCTTAATTTGTTCAATAAGAATATGATTTAGAAATTATTGTTTTAATTCGTGTGCATGTTTCATTTATAAATTAATTACATCATTAATTGTTGTCGTCCTTGTTATTATAATTATTTTTTCTTATTTTATTGTATTATTAAAATAACCAAAATTTGAATTTAATAAAATCAATATTTCATGATTGTCTGTTTTATGAAGAATATTTGATTTCTTACTATATGAAAGTTATTTGCTATTTAAAAGTTATTTAATATACCATATTAATTTAAATATTATTAATAACATATTTATAATTATTGATGTAAAAAATGTCTTTTTGGTATAGATATATTCTTTTTGATAATAATAATAATGTTTATTATTTTATTATTACGATTATTACTGAAACGGTTATGGATAAAATTTGAGAAAACGAAATTGAAAGTCCACTGCAGTCGTATCTCGCCGGAGCAGTGCCGTATCCTGCAGAGTCCCGCGTCGGTCCGTGCTGCGGGGAGCTGCGTCACGTCAAGTTGTGTTGCTTGGAATAGCGATTGAGTGATCGCATTAATCAGGATTTTCCGTTGTATTGCCGGTAAAAACGGCCCGTTTGGGCCTCAAGCTCCTACGGTGTTTTGCACTGCTACGATAATTTTGACAAGTTAGACATTAAAAAAAAGAGAAATATATATTTTGCGTTATAATATAGTATTGAAGAAGAATATATAAGAATTATAGAAAACATAATATTATAGATCTATTTATTTTAAAGGTAGTAATTATTTTTGTTTTTGGTTTAGGTCTTTTCTGAATGTATATTTAGCATATAGATGTTTTTTCGTAGCCTGCACATATATGGATAGTTTTATTTTGTTTAGAAAATACTATTTTGGAAGTTTTTGGTATATTAGAACTGTCGGGGTTGTCGAAGAGGTGATTGAAATTTTGATGTTGAGATTATTGGTTATTCTGTGTACTAAGTTGTTGTGATTGGAGGATATTATGCTTTGTCGATACATTTTGGCCAGTTGTGTGATTGTTTAAAACGCATGGATTTATTGTCGCTGAGTGGTGAATGTTAAAAGTAAATTGAAGTGGCTGAAAAAATGTTGGGGATTATGACTGGAGATTATATTTTGAGGCCATTTGATCTGTGATGTCTAGCCCGAATTTGGTTTCATTATAAAACATGATAGTTTGTCTCTTTTTTTGTCGTTTTGAATGTTGACTTAATTATATTTGTCACTGAGTGTAAGTACTTTTTTAGTTGGCTTACTTTTATATCGGGTGAATGTGGAATTATCATTTTAAAAAATTTGTGATTGAAATGGAGGTAAATACAATTTTGGGCAATAGTGAGAAATATGTATATTAAACTTCGTTATTCGTAATAGGTGTTCGTTGGAAATGAACTATAGTTACAACTGAGAATGTTTCTAATCGGATTTCGGGAATTTTCCGTTGACCGAGTGAGAGATGGATGGTGGTACACTTACTGGTTGAAAACACTCCTTTCATGAATGTAAGGTCAACGACACTGTAAAATTAAGAATAGTTTAACAGTAGTTATTATATCAGTGTTTAGGCTTTGACATTTGGAGCTCCACGTAACCTTTGTTTTGCATAACTGCTAAGCATTTGTTATGAACACAAAAATTAGGTAAACACAGCACGGGACGTATTGGACGAAAATCGTTATTTCAGAAACTATTACAAAGCACAGTGTTTAATAGCTTAAACCATATTCCACGTTCTCTTTGCGAATACACAAATATTTACTCGGTCTATTAAACTGTTCAAAGCAAAGAGCAACTGACTTTCCGTTGCGAGGAACACCGTTACCGACATATTAACAATTTTAATAACAAATAGATGAACTAAGACGATTTATTAAACCGATCTTATTTTACTGTTTTATTTTTCTTGATTTTTGTAATTAATTTTGTCGGGTTTGCTTTATTCAGAGATAAATATTTGCACGACGTATATCAAGCTCTTCCAAACAAAGATTTAACTGGCATTCCTACCAACATGATGCTTCGTCGCAACGTTACTGTAATAAAATAATAGGTACTTTAAACTTATTTCATATATTTCGAAAATAAATAGTACGATAAAATCAGTTTAAATCTTATTTGAACTAATTTTACTGTACTGTTTACTATTTTGGTTTTTCTTGACAGATTTAATTTATTAAGACAGTTGGGTGAGTAGTTCTTTCTTCGTACCTGCTTAGATACGATAAAATTTATTCATGCTGGTAATATCAGATGACCGCATGTTTAAATTAGACATCGCGTTACTTAAGCAGCTGTATTCTAGCTCTCTATGGGGTCAGTGCGAATATAAACATGAAATTTTCATGAATGCTGGAACAAAGCTTTCGCAGTGTGACTTCGTAACTGCTTGTAAAGTTGGTACTTGCGACATTAGAAATGCTTTATAGAAATCTCGTGGCAAATATTGAAGTATAAAAATTGTTAAATTTCACTTTTCCTTTTCTCGAGTTTTCTCCGTTTCTCTTTCCTCGATCTGATTAAGGTACAATTCCGGTTTTATGCAGCTATTAGAACTACTTAAATGTTGATGGTTTATCATCGATAACTGTTTAGAGAGAATGTTTGTAAAATATTTTCAATCAGAAATTTTTAATTTAAATTTAACGTATTCAAGGTGTATTTTAAGTTTTTCTCTTATTTTAATAAATTTTATAAGAAATTCAAATCTGTGCAAAGAGACAGAAAACTGATATTCTCTTACTTACCAAATTCAGAAGTACAAATTCTTTTTAGATGATAAATAAAGATGAGAAATTTTATGAATTATGCAGAATTTTAATGTAAAGTTTTCCTAACTACTAAGTTACATAATTGAGTGTTATTGCAAATATATTAATTTCAACAGTACAAATTTATTTATATTTGCAAGCATTTCTAAAGTTGATACAATGTTATTCCTCTGTGAGTGCATATCATCTACTTACAAATGAAAATAATGAAAATATCTTTTCTTCTAGACGGAAATTGAAAGCATTATGTTTGAAATTGTCCATAAATGGTCAATGTTCGGTAAAGTAT